>NW_027371784.1:0-22939 GCF_046119375.1 Phyllobates terribilis
ATACCAGAAATGTTTGAAGCTACTGACTGAATGAAAGGAGCTGGCATCTCACTCTCTTTGAATCTTCTTTATCATGCTAGGATTAACAGGAAAAAGCAAAAAATTTCAGAATTGCACCTTGCAATGTGGAGATATTACTGTTTGTGCATTTACAATATTCATTGATTTTTGCCATTGAAAAACATGTTTTTCATATACCAGAAATGTTTGAAGCTACTGACTGAATGAAAGGAGCTGGCATCTCACTCTCTTTGAATCTTCTTTATCATGCTAGGATTAACAGGAAAAAGCTAAAAATTTCAGAATTGCACCGTGCAATGTGGAGATATTACTGTTTGTGCATTTACAATATTCATTGATTTTTGCCATTGAAAAACATGTTTTTCATATACCAGAAATGTTTGAAGCTACTGACTGAATGAAAGGAGCTGGCATCTCACTCTCTTTGAATCTTCTTTATCATGCTAGGATTAGCAGGAAAAAGCAAAAAATTTCAGAATTGCACCTTGCAATGTGGAGATATTACTGTTTGTGCATTTACAATATTCATTGATTTTTGCCATTGAAAAACGTTTTTCATATACCAGAAATGTTTGAAGCTACTGACTGAATGAAAGGAGCTGGCATCTCACTCTCTTTGAATCTTCTTTATCATGCTAGGATTAACAGGAAAAAGCTAAAAATTTCAGAATTGCACCGTGCAATGTGGAGATATTACTGTTTGTGCATTTACAATATTCATTGATTTTTGCCATTGAAAAACATGTTTTTCATATACCAGAAATGTTTGAAGCTACTGACTGAATGAAAGGAGCTGGCATCTCACTCTCTTTGAATCTTCTTTATCATGCTAGGATTAGCAGGAAAAAGCAAAAAATTTCAGAATTGCACCTTGCAATGTGGAGATATTACTGTTTGTGCATTTACAATATTCATTGATTTTTGCCATTGAAAAACATGTTTTTCATATACCAGAAATGTTTGAAGCTACTGACTGAATGAAAGGAGCTGGCATCTCACTCTCTTTGAATCTTCTTTATCATGCTAGGATTAACAGGAAAAAGCTAAAAATTTCAGAATTGCACCGTGCAATGTGGAGATATTACTGTTTGTGCATTTACAATATTCATTGATTTTTGCCATTGAAAAACATGTTTTTCATATACCAGAAATGTTTGAAGCTACTGACTGAATGAAAGGAGCTGGCATCTCACTCTCTTTGAATCTTCTTTATCATGCTAGGATTAACAGGAAAAAGCAAAAAATTTCAGAATTGCACCTTGCAATGTGGAGATATTACTGTTTGTGCATTTACAATATTCATTGATTTTTGCCATTGAAAAACATGTTTTTCATATACCAGAAATGTTTGAAGCTACTGACTGAATGAAAGGAGCTGGCATCTCACTCTCTTTGAATCTTCTTTATCATGCTAGGATTAACAGGAAAAAGCTAAAAATTTCAGAATTGCACCGTGCAATGTGGAGATATTACTGTTTGTGCATTTACAATATTCATTGATTTTTGCCATTGAAAAACATGTTTTTCATATACCAGAAATGTTTGAAGCTACTGACTGAATGAAAGGAGCTGGCATCTCACTCTCTTTGAATCTTCTTTATCATGCTAGGATTAGCAGGAAAAAGCAAAAAATTTCAGAATTGCACCTTGCAATGTGGAGATATTACTGTTTGTGCATTTACAATATTCATTGATTTTTGCCATTGAAAAACATGTTTTTCATATACCAGAAATGTTTGAAGCTACTGACTGAATGAAAGGAGCTGGCATCTCACTCTCTTTGAATCTTCTTTATCATGCTAGGATTAACAGGAAAAAGCTAAAAATTTCAGAATTGCACCGTGCAATGTGGAGATATTACTGTTTGTGCATTTACAATATTCATTGATTTTTGCCATTGAAAAACATGTTTTTCATATACCAGAAATGTTTGAAGCTACTGACTGAATGAAAGGAGCTGGCATCTCACTCTCTTTGAATCTTCTTTATCATGCTAGGATTAGCAGGAAAAAGCAAAAAAATTCAGAATTGCACCTTGCAATGTGGAGATATTACTGTTTGTGCATTTACAATATTCATTGATTTTTGCCATTGAAAAACATGTTTTTCATATACCAGAAATGTTTGAAGCTACTGACTGAATGAAAGGAGCTGGCATCTCACTCTCTTTGAATCTTCTTTATCATGCTAGGATTAACAGGAAAAAGCAAAAAATTTCAGAATTGCACCTTGCAATGTGGAGATATTACTGTTTGTGCATTTACAATATTCATTGATTTTTGCCATTGAAAAACATGTTTTTCATATACCAGAAATGTTTGAAGCTACTGACTGAATGAAAGGAGCTGGCATCTCACTCTCTTTGAATCTTCTTTATCATGCTAGGATTAACAGGAAAAAGCTAAAAATTTCAGAATTGCACCGTGCAATGTGGAGATATTACTGTTTGTGCATTTACAATATTCATTGATTTTTGCCATTGAAAAACATGTTTTTCATATACCAGAAATGTTTGAAGCTACTGACTGAATGAAAGGAGCTGGCATCTCACTCTCTTTGAATCTTCTTTATCATGCTAGGATTAGCAGGAAAAAGCAAAAAATTTCAGAATTGCACCTTGCAATGTGGAGATATTACTGTTTGTGCATTTACAATATTCATTGATTTTTGCCATTGAAAAACATGTTTTTCATATACCAGAAATGTTTGAAGCTACTGACTGAATGAAAGGAGCTGGCATCTCACTCTCTTTGAATCTTCTTTATCATGCTAGGATTAACAGGAAAAAGCTAAAAATTTCAGAATTGCACCGTGCAATGTGGAGATATTACTGTTTGTGCATTTACAATATTCATTGATTTTTGCCATTGAAAAACATGTTTTTCATATACCAGAAATGTTTGAAGCTACTGACTGAATGAAAGGAGCTGGCATCTCACTCTCTTTGAATCTTCTTTATCATGCTAGGATTAGCAGGAAAAAGCAAAAAATTTCAGAATTGCACCTTGCAATGTGGAGATATTACTGTTTGTGCATTTACAATATTCATTGATTTTTGCCATTGAAAAACATGTTTTTCATATACCAGAAATGTTTGAAGCTACTGACTGAATGAAAGGAGCTGGCATCTCACTCTCTTTGAATCTTTATCATGCTAGGATTAACAGGAAAAAGCAAAAAATTTCAGAATTGCACCTTGCAATGTGGAGATATTACTGTTTGTGCATTTACAATATTCATTGATTTTTGCCATTGAAAAACATGTTTTTCATATACCAGAAATGTTTGAAGCTACTGACTGAATGAAAGGAGCTGGCATCTCACTCTCTTTGAATCTTCTTTATCATGCTAGGATTAACAGGAAAAAGCTAAAAATTTCAGAATTGCACCGTGCAATGTGGAGATATTACTGTTTGTGCATTTACAATATTCATTGATTTTTGCCATTGAAAAACATGTTTTTCATATACCAGAAATGTTTGAAGCTACTGACTGAATGAAAGGAGCTGGCATCTCACTCTCTTTGAATCTTCTTTATCATGCTAGGATTAACAGGAAAAAGCAAAAAATTTCAGAATTGCACCTTGCAATGTGGAGATATTACTGTTTGTGCATTTACAATATTCATTGATTTTTGCCATTGAAAAACATGTTTTTCATATACCAGAAATGTTTGAAGCTACTGACTGAATGAAAGGAGCTGGCATCTCACTCTCTTTGAATCTTCTTTATCATGCTAGGATTAACAGGAAAAAGCTAAAAATTTCAGAATTGCACCGTGCAATGTGGAGATATTACTGTTTGTGCATTTACAATATTCATTGATTTTTGCCATTGAAAAACATGTTTTTCATATACCAGAAATGTTTGAAGCTACTGACTGAATGAAAGGAGCTGGCATCTCACTCTCTTTGAATCTTTATCATGCTAGGATTAACAGGAAAAAGCAAAAAATTTCAGAATTGCACCTTGCAATGTGGAGATATTACTGTTTGTGCATTTACAATATTCATTGATTTTTGCCATTGAAAAACATGTTTTTCATATACCAGAAATGTTTGAAGCTACTGACTGAATGAAAGGAGCTGGCATCTCACTCTCTTTGAATCTTCTTTATCATGCTAGGATTAACAGGAAAAAGCTAAAAATTTCAGAATTGCACCGTGCAATGTGGAGATATTACTGTTTGTGCATTTACAATATTCATTGATTTTTGCCATTGAAAAACATGTTTTTCATATACCAGAAATGTTTGAAGCTACTGACTGAATGAAAGGAGCTGGCATCTCACTCTCTTTGAATCTTCTTTATCATGCTAGGATTAACAGGAAAAAGCAAAAAATTTCAGAATTGCACCTTGCAATGTGGAGATATTACTGTTTGTGCATTTACAATATTCATTGATTTTTGCCATTGAAAAACATGTTTTTCATATACCAGAAATGTTTGAAGCTACTGACTGAATGAAAGGAGCTGGCATCTCACTCTCTTTGAATCTTCTTTATCATGCTAGGATTAACAGGAAAAAGCTAAAAATTTCAGAATTGCACCGTGCAATGTGGAGATATTACTGTTTGTGCATTTACAATATTCATTGATTTTTGCCATTGAAAAACATGTTTTTCATATACCAGAAATGTTTGAAGCTACTGACTGAATGAAAGGAGCTGGCATCTCACTCTCTTTGAATCTTCTTTATCATGCTAGGATTAGCAGGAAAAAGCAAAAAATTTCAGAATTGCACCTTGCAATGTGGAGATATTACTGTTTGTGCATTTACAATATTCATTGATTTTTGCCATTGAAAAACATGTTTTTCATATACCAGAAATGTTTGAAGCTACTGACTGAATGAAAGGAGCTGGCATCTCACTCTCTTTGAATCTTCTTTATCATGCTAGGATTAACAGGAAAAAGCTAAAAATTTCAGAATTGCACCGTGCAATGTGGAGATATTACTGTTTGTGCATTTACAATATTCATTGATTTTTGCCATTGAAAAACATGTTTTTCATATACCAGAAATGTTTGAAGCTACTGACTGAATGAAAGGAGCTGGCATCTCACTCTCTTTGAATCTTCTTTATCATGCTAGGATTAACAGGAAAAAGCAAAAAATTTCAGAATTGCACCTTGCAATGTGGAGATATTACTGTTTGTGCATTTACAATATTCATTGATTTTTGCCATTGAAAAACATGTTTTTCATATACCAGAAATGTTTGAAGCTACTGACTGAATGAAAGGAGCTGGCATCTCACTCTCTTTGAATCTTCTTTATCATGCTAGGATTAACAGGAAAAAGCTAAAAATTTCAGAATTGCACCGTGCAATGTGGAGATATTACTGTTTGTGCATTTACAATATTCATTGATTTTTGCCATTGAAAAACATGTTTTTCATATACCAGAAATGTTTGAAGCTACTGACTGAATGAAAGGAGCTGGCATCTCACTCTCTTTGAATCTTCTTTATCATGCTAGGATTAGCAGGAAAAAGCAAAAAATTTCAGAATTGCACCTTGCAATGTGGAGATATTACTGTTTGTGCATTTACAATATTCATTGATTTTTGCCATTGAAAAACATGTTTTTCATATACCAGAAATGTTTGAAGCTACTGACTGAATGAAAGGAGCTGGCATCTCACTCTCTTTGAATCTTCTTTATCATGCTAGGATTAACAGGAAAAAGCTAAAAATTTCAGAATTGCACCGTGCAATGTGGAGATATTACTGTTTGTGCATTTACAATATTCATTGATTTTTGCCATTGAAAAACATGTTTTTCATATACCAGAAATGTTTGAAGCTACTGACTGAATGAAAGGAGCTGGCATCTCACTCTCTTTGAATCTTCTTTATCATGCTAGGATTAGCAGGAAAAAGCAAAAAAATTCAGAATTGCACCTTGCAATGTGGAGATATTACTGTTTGTGCATTTACAATATTCATTGATTTTTGCCATTGAAAAACATGTTTTTCATATACCAGAAATGTTTGAAGCTACTGACTGAATGAAAGGAGCTGGCATCTCACTCTCTTTGAATCTTCTTTATCATGCTAGGATTAACAGGAAAAAGCAAAAAATTTCAGAATTGCACCTTGCAATGTGGAGATATTACTGTTTGTGCATTTACAATATTCATTGATTTTTGCCATTGAAAAACATGTTTTTCATATACCAGAAATGTTTGAAGCTACTGACTGAATGAAAGGAGCTGGCATCTCACTCTCTTTGAATCTTCTTTATCATGCTAGGATTAACAGGAAAAAGCTAAAAATTTCAGAATTGCACCGTGCAATGTGGAGATATTACTGTTTGTGCATTTACAATATTCATTGATTTTTGCCATTGAAAAACATGTTTTTCATATACCAGAAATGTTTGAAGCTACTGACTGAATGAAAGGAGCTGGCATCTCACTCTCTTTGAATCTTCTTTATCATGCTAGGATTAGCAGGAAAAAGCAAAAAATTTCAGAATTGCACCTTGCAATGTGGAGATATTACTGTTTGTGCATTTACAATATTCATTGATTTTTGCCATTGAAAAACATGTTTTTCATATACCAGAAATGTTTGAAGCTACTGACTGAATGAAAGGAGCTGGCATCTCACTCTCTTTGAATCTTCTTTATCATGCTAGGATTAACAGGAAAAAGCTAAAAATTTCAGAATTGCACCGTGCAATGTGGAGATATTACTGTTTGTGCATTTACAATATTCATTGATTTTTGCCATTGAAAAACATGTTTTTCATATACCAGAAATGTTTGAAGCTACTGACTGAATGAAAGGAGCTGGCATCTCACTCTCTTTGAATCTTCTTTATCATGCTAGGATTAGCAGGAAAAAGCAAAAAATTTCAGAATTGCACCTTGCAATGTGGAGATATTACTGTTTGTGCATTTACAATATTCATTGATTTTTGCCATTGAAAAACATGTTTTTCATATACCAGAAATGTTTGAAGCTACTGACTGAATGAAAGGAGCTGGCATCTCACTCTCTTTGAATCTTCTTTATCATGCTAGGATTAACAGGAAAAAGCAAAGAATTTCAGAATTGCACCTTGCAATGTGGAGATATTACTGTTTGTGCATTTACAATATTCATTGATTTTTGCCATTGAAAAACATGTTTTTCATATACCAGAAATGTTTGAAGCTACTGACTGAATGAAAGGAGCTGGCATCTCACTCTCTTTGAATCTTCTTTATCATGCTAGGATTAACAGGAAAAAGCTAAAAATTTCAGAATTGCACCGTGCAATGTGGAGATATTACTGTTTGTGCATTTACAATATTCATTGATTTTTGCCATTGAAAAACATGTTTTTCATATACCAGAAATGTTTGAAGCTACTGACTGAATGAAAGGAGCTGGCATCTCACTCTCTTTGAATCTTCTTTATCATGCTAGGATTAGCAGGAAAAAGCAAAAAATTTCAGAATTGCACCTTGCAATGTGGAGATATTACTGTTTGTGCATTTACAATATTTGATTTTTGCCATTGAAAAACATGTTTTTCATATACCAGAAATGTTTGAAGCTACTGACTGAATGAAAGGAGCTGGCATCTCACTCTCTTTGAATCTTCTTTATCATGCTAGGATTAACAGGAAAAAGCTAAAAATTTCAGAATTGCACCGTGCAATGTGGAGATATTACTGTTTGTGCATTTACAATATTCATTGATTTTTGCCATTGAAAAACATGTTTTTCATATACCAGAAATGTTTGAAGCTACTGACTGAATGAAAGGAGCTGGCATCTCACTCTCTTTGAATCTTCTTTATCATGCTAGGATTAGCAGGAAAAAGCAAAAAATTTCAGAATTGCACCTTGCAATGTGGAGATATTACTGTTTGTGCATTTACAATATTCATTGATTTTTGCCATTGAAAAACATGTTTTTCATATACCAGAAATGTTTGAAGCTACTGACTGAATGAAAGGAGCTGGCATCTCACTCTCTTTGAATCTTCTTTATCATGCTAGGATTAACAGGAAAAAGCAAAAAATTTCAGAATTGCACCTTGCAATGTGTAGATATTACTGTTTGTGCATTTACAATATTCATTGATTTTTGCCATTGAAAAACATGTTTTTCATATACCAGAAATGTTTGAAGCTACTGACTGAATGAAAGGAGCTGGCATCTCACTCTCTTTGAATCTTCTTTATCATGCTATGATTAACAGGAAAAAGCTAAAAATTTCAGAATTGCACCGTGCAATGTTGAGATATTACTGTTTGTGCATTTACAATATTCATTGATTTTTGCCATTGAAAAACATGTTTTTCATATACCAGAAATGTTTGAAGCTACTGACTGAATGAAAGGAGCTGGCATCTCACTCTCTTTGAATCTTCTTTATCATGCTAGGATTAGCAGGAAAAAGCAAAAAATTTCAGAATTGCACCTTGCAATGTGGAGATATTACTGTTTGTGCATTTACAATATTCATTGATTTTTGCCATTGAAAAACATGTTTTTCATATACCAGAAATGTTTGAAGCTACTGACTGAATGAAAGGAGCTGGCATCTCACTCTCTTTGAATCTTCTTTATCATGCTAGGATTAGCAGGAAAAAGCAAAAAATTTCAGAATTGCACCTTGCAATGTGGAGATATTACTGTTTGTGCATTTACAATATTCATTGATTTTTGCCATTGAAAAACATGTTTTTCATATACGAGAAATGTTTGAAGCTACTGACTGAATGAAAGGAGCTGGCATCTCACTCTCTTTGAATCTTCTTTATCATGCTAGGATTAACAGGAAAAAGCTAAAAATTTCAGAATTGCACCTTGCAATGTGGAGATATTACTGTTTGTGCATTTACAATATTCATTGATTTTTGCCATTGAAAAACATGTTTTTCATATACCAGAAATGTTTGAAGCTACTGACTGAATGAAAGGAGCTGGCATCTCACTCTCTTTGAATCTTCTTTATCATGCTAGGATTAACAGGAAAAAGCTAAAAATTTCAGAATTGCACCGTGCAATGTGGAGATATTACTGTTTGTGCATTTACAATATTCATTGATTTTTGCCATTGAAAAACATGTTTTTCATATACCAGAAATGTTTGAAGCTACTGACTGAATGAAAGGAGCTGGCATCTCACTCTCTTTGAATCTTCTTTATCATGCTAGGATTAGCAGGAAAAAGCAAAAAATTTCAGAATTGCACCTTGCAATGTGGAGATATTACTGTTTGTGCATTTACAATATTCATTGATTTTTGCCATTGAAAAACATGTTTTTCATATACCAGAAATGTTTGAAGCTACTGACTGAATGAAAGGAGCTGGCATCTCACTCTCTTTGAATCTTCTTTATCATGCTAGGATTAACAGGAAAAAGCAAAAAATTTCAGAATTGCACCTTGCAATGTGGAGATATTACTGTTTGTGCATTTACAATATTCATTGATTTTTGCCATTGAAAAACATGTTTTTCATATACCAGAAATGTTTGAAGCTACTGACTGAATGAAAGGAGCTGGCATCTCACTCTCTTTGAATCTTCTTTATCATGCTAGGATTAACAGGAAAAAGCTAAAAATTTCAGAATTGCACCGTGCAATGTGGAGATATTACTGTTTGTGCATTTACAATATTCATTGATTTTTGCCATTGAAAAACATGTTTTTCATATACCAGAAATGTTTGAAGCTACTGACTGAATGAAAGGAGCTGGCATCTCACTCTCTTTGAATCTTCTTTATCATGCTAGGATTAGCAGGAAAAAGCAAAAAATTTCAGAATTGCACCTTGCAATGTGGAGATATTACTGTTTGTGCATTTACAATATTCATTGATTTTTGCCATTGAAAAACATGTTTTTCATATACCAGAAATGTTTGAAGCTACTGACTGAATGAAAGGAGCTGGCATCTCACTCTCTTTGAATCTTCTTTATCATGCTAGGATTAACAGGAAAAAGCTAAAAATTTCAGAATTGCACCGTGCAATGTGGAGATATTACTGTTTGTGCATTTACAATATTCATTGATTTTTGCCATTGAAAAACATGTTTTTCATATACCAGAAATGTTTGAAGCTACTGACTGAATGAAAGGAGCTGGCATCTCACTCTCTTTGAATCTTCTTTATCATGCTAGGATTAGCAGGAAAAAGCAAAAAATTTCAGAATTGCACCTTGCAATGTGGAGATATTACTGTTTGTGCATTTACAATATTCATTGATTTTTGCCATTGAAAAACATGTTTTTCATATACCAGAAATGTTTGAAGCTACTGACTGAATGAAAGGAGCTGGCATCTCACTCTTTGAATCTTCTTTATCATGCTAGGATTAACAGGAAAAAGCAAAAAATTTCAGAATTGCACCTTGCAATGTGGAGATATTACTGTTTGTGCATTTACAATATTCATTGATTTTTGCCATTGAAAAACATGTTTTTCATATACCAGAAATGTTTGAAGCTACTGACTGAATGAAAGGAGCTGGCATCTCACTCTCTTTGAATCTTCTTTATCATGCTAGGATTAACAGGAAAAAGCTAAAAATTTCAGAATTGCACCGTGCAATGTGGAGATATTACTGTTTGTGCATTTACAATATTCATTGATTTTTGCCATTGAAAAACATGTTTTTCATATACCAGAAATGTTTGAAGCTACTGACTGAATGAAAGGAGCTGGCATCTCACTCTCTTTGAATCTTCTTTATCATGCTAGGATTAGCAGGAAAAAGCAAAAAATTTCAGAATTGCACCTTGCAATGTGGAGATATTACTGTTTGTGCATTTACAATATTCATTGATTTTTGCCATTGAAAAACATGTTTTTCATATACCAGAAATGTTTGAAGCTACTGACTGAATGAAAGGAGCTGGCATCTCACTCTCTTTGAATCTTCTTTATCATGCTAGGATTAGCAGGAAAAAGCAAAAAATTTCAGAATTGCACCTTGCAATGTGGAGATATTACTGTTTGTGCATTTACAATATTCATTGATTTTTGCCATTGAAAAACATGTTTTTCATATACGAGAAATGTTTGAAGCTACTGACTGAATGAAAGGAGCTGGCATCTCACTCTCTTTGAATCTTCTTTATCATGCTAGGATTAACAGGAAAAAGCTAAAAATTTCAGAATTGCACCTTGCAATGTGGAGATATTACTGTTTGTGCATTTACAATATTCATTGATTTTTGCCATTGAAAAACATGTTTTTCATATACCAGAAATGTTTGAAGCTACTGACTGAATGAAAGGAGCTGGCATCTCACTCTCTTTGAATCTTCTTTATCATGCTAGGATTAACAGGAAAAAGCTAAAAATTTCAGAATTGCACCGTGCAATGTGGAGATATTACTGTTTGTGCATTTACAATATTCATTGATTTTTGCCATTGAAAAACATGTTTTTCATATACCAGAAATGTTTGAAGCTACTGACTGAATGAAAGGAGCTGGCATCTCACTCTCTTTGAATCTTCTTTATCATGCTAGGATTAGCAGGAAAAAGCAAAAAATTTCAGAATTGCACCTTGCAATGTGGAGATATTACTGTTTGTGCATTTACAATATTCATTGATTTTTGCCATTGAAAAACATGTTTTTCATATACCAGAAATGTTTGAAGCTACTGACTGAATGAAAGGAGCTGGCATCTCACTCTCTTTGAATCTTCTTTATCATGCTAGGATTAACAGGAAAAAGCAAAAAATTTCAGAATTGCACCTTGCAATGTGGAGATATTACTGTTTGTGCATTTACAATATTCATTGATTTTTGCCATTGAAAAACATGTTTTTCATATACCAGAAATGTTTGAAGCTACTGACTGAATGAAAGGAGCTGGCATCTCACTCTCTTTGAATCTTCTTTATCATGCTAGGATTAACAGGAAAAAGCTAAAAATTTCAGAATTGCACCGTGCAATGTGGAGATATTACTGTTTGTGCATTTACAATATTCATTGATTTTTGCCATTGAAAAACATGTTTTTCATATACCAGAAATGTTTGAAGCTACTGACTGAATGAAAGGAGCTGGCATCTCACTCTCTTTGAATCTTCTTTATCATGCTAGGATTAGCAGGAAAAAGCAAAAAATTTCAGAATTGCACCTTGCAATGTGGAGATATTACTGTTTGTGCATTTACAATATTCATTGATTTTTGCCATTGAAAAACATGTTTTTCATATACCAGAAATGTTTGAAGCTACTGACTGAATGAAAGGAGCTGGCATCTCACTCTCTTTGAATCTTCTTTATCATGCTAGGATTAACAGGAAAAAGCTAAAAATTTCAGAATTGCACCGTGCAATGTGGAGATATTACTGTTTGTGCATTTACAATATTCATTGATTTTTGCCATTGAAAAACATGTTTTTCATATACCAGAAATGTTTGAAGCTACTGACTGAATGAAAGGAGCTGGCATCTCACTCTCTTTGAATCTTCTTTATCATGCTAGGATTAGCAGGAAAAAGCAAAAAATTTCAGAATTGCACCTTGCAATGTGGAGATATTACTGTTTGTGCATTTACAATATTCATTGATTTTTGCCATTGAAAAACATGTTTTTCATATACCAGAAATGTTTGAAGCTACTGACTGAATGAAAGGAGCTGGCATCTCACTCTTTGAATCTTCTTTATCATGCTAGGATTAACAGGAAAAAGCAAAAAATTTCAGAATTGCACCTTGCAATGTGGAGATATTACTGTTTGTGCATTTACAATATTCATTGATTTTTGCCATTGAAAAACATGTTTTTCATATACCAGAAATGTTTGAAGCTACTGACTGAATGAAAGGAGCTGGCATCTCACTCTCTTTGAATCTTCTTTATCATGCTAGGATTAACAGGAAAAAGCTAAAAATTTCAGAATTGCACCGTGCAATGTGGAGATATTACTGTTTGTGCATTTACAATATTCATTGATTTTTGCCATTGAAAAACATGTTTTTCATATACCAGAAATGTTTGAAGCTACTGACTGAATGAAAGGAGCTGGCATCTCACTCTCTTTGAATCTTCTTTATCATGCTAGGATTAGCAGGAAAAAGCAAAAAATTTCAGAATTGCACCTTGCAATGTGGAGATATTACTGTTTGTGCATTTACAATATTCATTGATTTTTGCCATTGAAAAACATGTTTTTCATATACCAGAAATGTTTGAAGCTACTGACTGAATGAAAGGAGCTGGCATCTCACTCTCTTTGAATCTTCTTTATCATGCTAGGATTAGCAGGAAAAAGCAAAAAATTTCAGAATTGCACCTTGCAATGTGGAGATATTACTGTTTGTGCATTTACAATATTCATTGATTTTTGCCATTGAAAAACATGTTTTTCATATACCAGAAATGTTTGAAGCTACTGACTGAATGAAAGGAGCTGGCATCTCACTCTCTTTGAATCTTCTTTATCATGCTAGGATTAACAGGAAAAAGCTAAAAATTTCAGAATTGCACCGTGCAATGTGGAGATATTACTGTTTGTGCATTTACAATATTCATTGATTTTTGCCATTGAAAAACATGTTTTTCATATACCAGAAATGTTTGAAGCTACTGACTGAATGAAAGGAGCTGGCATCTCACTCTCTTTGAATCTTCTTTATCATGCTAAGAGGAGCAGGAAAAAGCAAAAAATTTCAGAATTGCACCTTCAATGCGGAGAAATTACTGTTTGTGCATTTACAATATTCATTGATTTTTGCCATTGAAAAACGTCCAGAAATGATTGAAGCTACTGACTGAATGAAAGGAGCTGGCATCTCACTCTCTTTGAATCTTCTTTATCATGCTAAGAGGAGCAGGAAAAAGCAAAAAATTTCAGAATTGCACCTTGCAATGCGGAGAAATTACTGTTTGTGCATTTACAATATTCATTAATTTTTGCCATTGAAAAACATCATGTTATTCATATACCAGAAATGATTGAAGCTACTGACTGAATGAAAGGAGCTGGCATCTCACTCTCTTTGAATCTTCTTTATCATGCTAAGAGGAGCAGGAAAAAGCAAAAAATTTCAGAATTGCACCTTGCAATGCGGAGAAATTACTGTTTGTGCATTTACAATATTCATTGATTTTTGCCATTGAAAAACATCTTGTTATTCATATACCAGAAATGTTTGAAGCTACTGACTGAATGAAAGGAGCTGGGATCTCACTCTCTTTGAATCTTCTTTATCATACTAAGAGGAGCAGGAAAAAGCAAAAAATTTCAGAATTGCACCTTGCAATGCGGAGAAATTACTGTTTGTGCATTTACAATATTCATTGATTTTTGCCATTGAAAAACGTCCAGAAATGATTGAAGCTACTGACTGAATGAAAGGAGCTGGCATCTCACTCTCTTTGAATCTTCTTTATCATGCTAAGAGGAGCAGGAAAAAGCAAAAAATTTCAGAATTGCACCTTGCAATGCGGAGAAATTACTGTTTGTGCATTTACAATATTCATTGATTTTTGCCTTTGAAAAACGTCCAGAAATGATTGAAGCTACTGACTGAATGAAAGGAGCTGGCATCTCACTCTCTTTGAATCTTCTTTATCATGCTAAGAGGAGCAGGAAAAAGCAAAAAATTTCAGAATTGCACCTTGCAATGCGGAGAAATTACTGTTTGTGCATTTACAATATTCATTGATTTTTGCCGCCATTGAAAAACATCATGTTATTCATATACCAGAAATGTTTGAAGCTACTGACTGAATGAAAGGAGCTGGCATCTCACTCTCTTTGAATCTTCTTTATCATGCTAAGAGGAGCAGGAAAAAGCAAAAAATTTCAGAATTGCACCTTGCAATGCGAAGAAATTACTGTTTGTGCATTTACAATATTCATTGATTTTTGCCATTGAAAAACATCATGTTATTCATATACCAGAAATGTTTGATGCTACTGACTGAATGAAAGGAGCTGGCATCTCACTCTCTTTGAATCTTCTTTATCATGCTAAGAGGAGCAGGAAAAAGCAAAAAATTTCAGAATTGCACCTTGCAATGCGGAGAAATTATTGTTTGTGCATTTACAATATTCATTGATTTTTGCCATTGAAAAACGTCCAGAAATGATTGAAGCTACTGACTGAATGAAAGGAGCTGGCATCTCACTCTCTTTGAATCTTCTTTATCATGCTAAGAGGAGCAGGAAAAAGCAAAAAATTTCAGAATTGCACCTTGCAATGCGGAGAAATTACTGTTTGTGCATTTACAATATTCATTGATTTTTGCCATTGAAAAACATCCAGAAATGATTGAAGCTACTGACTGAATGAAAGGAGCTGGCATCTCACTCTCTTTGAATCTTCTTTATCATGCTAAGAGGAGCAGGAAAAAGCAAAAAATTTCAGAATTGCACCTTGCAATGCGGAGAAATTACTGTTTGTGCATTTACAATATTCATTGATTTTTGCCATTGAAAAACGTCCAGAAATGATTGAAGCTACTGACTGAATGAAAGGAGCTGGCATCTCAGTCTCTTTGAATCTTCTTTATCATGCTAAGAGGAGCAGGAAAAAGCAAAAAATTTCAGAATTGCACCTTGCAATGCGGAGAAATTACTGTTTGTGCATCTACAATATTCATTGATTTTTGCCGTTGAAAAACGTCCAGAAATGATTGAAGCTACTGACTGAATGAAAGGAGCTGGCATCTCACTCTCTTTGAGTCTTCTTTACCATGCTAAGAGGAGCAGGAAAAAGCAAAAAATTTCAGAATTGCACCTTGCAATGCGGAGAAATTACTGTTTGTGCATTTACAATATTCATTGATTTTTGCCATTGAAAAACGTCCAGAAATGATTGAAGCTACTGACTGAATGAAAGGAGCTGGCATCTCACTCTCTTTGAATCTTCTTTATCATGCTAAGAGGAGCAGGAAAAAGCAAAAAATTTCAGAATTGCACCTTGCAATGCGGAGAAATTACTGTTTGTGCATTTACAATATTCATTGATTTTTGCCATTGAAAAACATCGTTATTCATATACCAGAAATGATTGAAGCTACTGACTGAATGAAAGGAGCTGGCATCTCACTCTCTTTGAATCTTCTTTATCATGCTAAGAGGAGCAGGAAAAAGCAAAAAATTTCAGAATTGCACCTTGCAATGCGGAGAAATTACTGTTTGTGCATTTACAATATTCATTGATTTTTGCCATTGAAAAACGTCCAGAAATGATTGAAGCTACTGACTGAATGAAAGGAGCTGGCATCTCACTCTCTTTGAATCTTCTTTATCATGCTAAGAGGAGCAGGAAAAAGCAAAAAATTTCAGAATTGCACCTTGCAATGCGGAGAAATTACTGTTTGTGCATTTACAATATTCATTGATTTTTGCCATTGAAAAACGTCCAGAAATGATTGAAGCTACTGACTGAATGAAAGGAGCTCTCATCTCACTCTCTTTGAATCTTCTTTATCATGCTAAGAGGAGCAGGAAAAAGCAAAAAATTTCAGAATTGCACCTTGCAATGCGGAGAAATTACTGTTTGTGCATTTACAATATTCATTGATTTTTGCCATTGAAAAACATCATGTTATTCATATACCAGAAATGTTTGAAGCTACTGACTGAATGAAAGGAGCTGGCATCTCACTCTCTTTGAATCTTCTTTATCATGCTAGGATTAACAGGAAAAAGCTAAAAATTTCAGAATTGCACCGTGCAATGTGGAGATATTACTGTTTGTGCATTTACAATATTCATTGATTTTTGCCATTGAAAAACATGTTTTTCATATACCAGAAATGTTTGAAGCTACTGACTGAATGAAAGGAGCTGGCATCTCACTCTCTTTGAATCTTCTTTATCATGCTAGGATTAGCAGGAAAAAGCAAAAAATTTCAGAATTGCACCTTGCAATGTGGAGATATTACTGTTTGTGCATTTACAATATTCATTGATTTTTGCCATTGAAAAACATGTTTTTCATATACCAGAAATGTTTGAAGCTACTGACTGAATGAAAGGAGCTGGCATCTCACTCTCTTTGAATCTTCTTTACCATGCTAGGATTAACAGGAAAAAGCTAAAAATTTCAGAATTGCACCGTGCAATGTGGAGATATTACTGTTTGTGCATTTACAATATTCATTGATTTTTGCCATTGAAAAACATGTTTTTCATATACCAGAAATGTTTGAAGCTACTGACTGAATGAAAGGAGCTGGCATCTCACTCTCTTTGAATCTTCTTTATCATGCTAGGATTAGCAGGAAAAAGCAAAAAATTTCAGAATTGCACCTTGCAGTGTGGAGATATTACTGTTTGTGCATTTACAATATTCATTGATTTTTGCCATTGAAAAACATGTTTTTCATATACCAGAAATGTTTGAAGCTACTGACTGAATGAAAGGAGCTGGCATCTCACTCTCTTTGAATCTTCTTTATCATGCTAGGATTAACAGGAAAAAGCTAAAAATTTCAGAATTGCACCGTGCAATGTGGAGATATTACTGTTTGTGCATTTACAATATTCATTGATTTTTGCCATTGAAAAACATGTTTTTCATATACCAGAAATGTTTGAAGCTACTGACTGAATGAAAGGAGCTGGCATCTCACTCTCTTTGAATCTTCTTTATCATGCTAGGATTAGCAGGAAAAAGCAAAAAATTTCAGAATTGCACCTTGCAATGTGGAGATATTACTGTTTGTGCATTTACAATATTCATTGATTTTTGCCATTGAAAAACATGTTTTTCATATACCAGAAATGTTTGAAGCTACTGACTGAATGAAAGGAGCTGGCATCTCACTCTCTTTGAATCTTCTTTATCATGCTAGGATTAACAGGAAAAAGCAAAAAATTTCAGAATTGCACCTTGCAATGTGGAGATATTACTGTTTGTGCATTTACAATATTCATTGATTTTTGCCATTGAAAAACATGTTTTTCATATACCAGAAATGTTTGAAGCTACTGACTGAATGAAAGGAGCTGGCATCTCACTCTCTTTGAATCTTCTTTATCATGCTAGGATTAACAGGAAAAAGCTAAAAATTTCAGAATTGCACCGTGCAATGTGGAGATATTACTGTTTGTGCATTTACAATATTCATTGATTTTTGCCATTGAAAAACATGTTTTTCATATACCAGAAATGTTTGAAGCTACTGACTGAATGAAAGGAGCTGGCATCTCACTCTCTTTGAATCTTCTTTATCATGCTAGGATTAGCAGGAAAAAGCAAAAAATTTCAGAATTGCACCTTGCAATGTGGAGATATTACTGTTTGTGCATTTACAATATTCATTGATTTTTGCCATTGAAAAACATGTTTTTCATATACCAGAAATGTTTGAAGCTACTGACTGAATGAAAGGAGCTGGCATCTCACTCTCTTTGAATCTTCTTTATCATGCTAGGATTAACAGGAAAAAGCTAAAAATTTCAGAATTGCACCGTGCAATGTGGAGATATTACTGTTTGTGCATTTACAATATTCATTGATTTTTGCCATTGAAAAACATGTTTTTCATATACCAGAAATGTTTGAAGCTACTGACTGAATGAAAGGAGCTGGCATCTCACTCTCTTTGAATCTTCTTTATCATGCTAGGATTAGCAGGAAAAAGCAAAAAATTTCAGAATTGCACCTTGCAATGTGGAGATATTACTGTTTGTGCATTTACAATATTCATTGATTTTTGCCATTGAAAAACATGTTTTTCATATACCAGAAATGTTTGAAGCTACTGACTGAATGAAAGGAGCTGGCATCTCACTCTCTTTGAATCTTTATCATGCTAGGATTAACAGGAAAAAGCAAAAAATTTCAGAATTGCACCTTGCAATGTGGAGATATTACTGTTTGTGCATTTACAATATTCATTGATTTTTGCCATTGAAAAACATGTTTTTCATATACCAGAAATGTTTGAAGCTACTGACTGAATGAAAGGAGCTGGCATCTCACTCTCTTTGAATCTTCTTTATCATGCTAGGATTAACAGGAAAAAGCTAAAAATTTCAGAATTGCACCGTGCAATGTGGAGATATTACTGTTTGTGCATTTACAATATTCATTGATTTTTGCCATTGAAAAACATGTTTTTCATATACCAGAAATGTTTGAAGCTACTGACTGAATGAAAGGAGCTGGCATCTCACTCTCTTTGAATCTTCTTTATCATGCTAGGATTAACAGGAAAAAGCAAAAAATTTCAGAATTGCACCTTGCAATGTGGAGATATTACTGTTTGTGCATTTACAATATTCATTGATTTTTGCCATTGAAAAACATGTTTTTCATATACCAGAAATGTTTGAAGCTACTGACTGAATGAAAGGAGCTGGCATCTCACTCTCTTTGAATCTTCTTTATCATGCTAGGATTAACAGGAAAAAGCTAAAAATTTCAGAATTGCACCGTGCAATGTGGAGATATTACTGTTTGTGCATTTACAATATTCATTGATTTTTGCCATTGAAAAACATGTTTTTCATATACCAGAAATGTTTGAAGCTACTGACTGAATGAAAGGAGCTGGCATCTCACTCTCTTTGAATCTTTATCATGCTAGGATTAACAGGAAAAAGCAAAAAATTTCAGAATTGCACCTTGCAATGTGGAGATATTACTGTTTGTGCATTTACAATATTCATTGATTTTTGCCATTGAAAAACATGTTTTTCATATACCAGAAATGTTTGAAGCTACTGACTGAATGAAAGGAGCTGGCATCTCACTCTCTTTGAATCTTCTTTATCATGCTAGGATTAACAGGAAAAAGCTAAAAATTTCAGAATTGCACCGTGCAATGTGGAGATATTACTGTTTGTGCATTTACAATATTCATTGATTTTTGCCATTGAAAAACATGTTTTTCATATACCAGAAATGTTTGAAGCTACTGACTGAATGAAAGGAGCTGGCATCTCACTCTCTTTGAATCTTCTTTATCATGCTAGGATTAACAGGAAAAAGCAAAAAATTTCAGAATTGCACCTTGCAATGTGGAGATATTACTGTTTGTGCATTTACAATATTCATTGATTTTTGCCATTGAAAAACATGTTTTTCATATACCAGAAATGTTTGAAGCTACTGACTGAATGAAAGGAGCTGGCATCTCACTCTCTTTGAATCTTCTTTATCATGCTAGGATTAACAGGAAAAAGCTAAAAATTTCAGAATTGCACCGTGCAATGTGGAGATATTACTGTTTGTGCATTTACAATATTCATTGATTTTTGCCATTGAAAAACATGTTTTTCATATACCAGAAATGTTTGAAGCTACTGACTGAATGAAAGGAGCTGGCATCTCACTCTCTTTGAATCTTCTTTATCATGCTAGGATTAGCAGGAAAAAGCAAAAAATTTCAGAATTGCACCTTGCAATGTGGAGATATTACTGTTTGTGCATTTACAATATTCATTGATTTTTGCCATTGAAAAACATGTTTTTCATATACCAGAAATGTTTGAAGCTACTGACTGAATGAAAGGAGCTGGCATCTCACTCTCTTTGAATCTTCTTTATCATGCTAGGATTAACAGGAAAAAGCTAAAAATTTCAGAATTGCACCGTGCAATGTGGAGATATTACTGTTTGTGCATTTACAATATTCATTGATTTTTGCCATTGAAAAACATGTTTTTCATATACCAGAAATGTTTGAAGCTACTGACTGAATGAAAGGAGCTGGCATCTCACTCTCTTTGAATCTTCTTTATCATGCTAGGATTAACAGGAAAAAGCAAAAAATTTCAGAATTGCACCTTGCAATGTGGAGATATTACTGTTTGTGCATTTACAATATTCATTGATTTTTGCCATTGAAAAACATGTTTTTCATATACCAGAAATGTTTGAAGCTACTGACTGAATGAAAGGAGCTGGCATCTCACTCTCTTTGAATCTTCTTTATCATGCTAGGATTAACAGGAAAAAGCAAAAAATTTCAGAATTGCACCTTGCAATGTGGAGATATTACTGTTTGTGCATTTACAATATTCATTGATTTTTGCCATTGAAAAACATGTTTTTCATATACCAGAAATGTTTGAAGCTACTGACTGAATGAAAGGAGCTGGCATCTCACTCTCTTTGAATCTTCTTTATCATGCTAGGATTAACAGGAAAAAGCTAAAAATTACAGAATTGCACCGTGCAATGTGGAGATATTACTGTTTGTGCATTTACAATATTCATTGATTTTTGCCATTGAAAAACATGTTTTTCATATACCAGAAATGTTTGAAGCTACTGACTGAATGAAAGGAGCTGGCATCTCACTCTCTTTGAATCTTCTTTATCATGCTAGGATTAGCAGGAAAAAGCTAAAAATTTCAGAATTGCACCTTGCAATGTGGAGATATTACTGTTTGTGCATTTACAATATTCATTGATTTTTGCCATTGAAAAACATGTTTTTCATATACCAGAAATGTTTGAAGCTACTGACTGAATGAAAGGAGCTGGCATCTCACTCTCTTTGAATCTTCTTTATCATGCTAGGATTAGCAGGAAAAAGCAAAAAATTTCAGAATTGCACCTTGCAATGTGGAGATATTACTGTTTGTGCATTTACAATATTCATTGATTTTTGCCATTGAAAAACATGTTTTTCATATACCAGAAATGTTTGAAGCTACTGACTGAATGAAAGGAGCTGGCATCTCACTCTCTTTGAATCTTCTTTATCATGCTAGGATTAACAGGAAAAAGCAAAGAATTTCAGAATTGCACCTTGCAATGTGGAGATATTACTGTTTGTGCATTTACAATATTCATTGATTTTTGCCATTGAAAAACATGTTTTTCATATACCAGAAATGTTTGAAGCTACTGACTGAATGAAAGGAGCTGGCATCTCACTCTCTTTGAATCTTCTTTATCATGCTAGGATTAACAGGAAAAAGCTAAAAATTTCAGAATTGCACCGTGCAATGTGGAGATATTACTGTTTGTGCATTTACAATATTCATTGATTTTTGCCATTGAAAAACATGTTTTTCATATACCAGAAATGTTTGAAGCTACTGACTGAATGAAAGGAGCTGGCATCTCACTCTCTTTGAATCTTCTTTATCATGCTAGGATTAGCAGGAAAAAGCAAAAAATTTCAGAATTGCACCTTGCAATGTGGAGATATTACTGTTTGTGCATTTACAATATTCATTGATTTTTGCCATTGAAAAACATGTTTTTCATATACCAGAAATGTTTGAAGCTACTGACTGAATGAAAGGAGCTGGCATCTCACTCTCTTTGAATCTTCTTTATCATGCTAGGATTAACAGGAAAAAGCTAAAAATTTCAGAATTGCACCGTGCAATGTGGAGATATTACTGTTTGTGCATTTACAATATTCATTGATTTTTGCCATTGAAAAACATGTTTTTCATATACCAGAAATGTTTGAATCTACTGACTGAATGAAAGGAGCTGGCATCTCACTCTCTTTGAATCTTCTTTATCATGCTAGGATTAGCAGGAAAAAGCAAAAAATTTCAGAATTGCACCTTGCAATGTGGAGATATTACTGTTTGTGCATTTACAATATTCATTGATTTTTGCCATTGAAAAACATGTTTTTCATATACCAGAAATGTTTGAAGCTACTGACTGAATGAAAGGAGCTGGCATCTCACTCTCTTTGAATCTTCTTTATCATGCTAGGATTAACAGGAAAAAGCAAAAAATTTCAGAATTGCACCTTGCAATGTGGAGATATTACTGTTTGTGCATTTACAATATTCATTGATTTTTGCCATTGAAAAACATGTTTTTCATATACCAGAAATGTTTGAAGCTACTGACTGAATGAAAGGAGCTGGCATCTCACTCTCTTTGAATCTTCTTTATCATGCTATGATTAACAGGAAAAAGCTAAAAATTTCAGAATTGCACCGTGCAATGTTGAGATATTACTGTTTGTGCATTTACAATATTCATTGATTTTT
>NW_027371785.1:0-22933 GCF_046119375.1 Phyllobates terribilis
CAAAAATCAATGAATATTGTAAATGCACAAACAGTAATATCTCCACATTGCACGGTGCAATTCTGAAATTTTTAGCTTTTTCCTGTTAATCCTAGCATGATAAAGAAGATTCAAAGAGAGTGAGATGCCAGCTCCTTTCATTCAGTCAGTAGCTTCAAACATTTCTGGTATATGAAAAACATGTTTTTCAATGGCAAAAATCAATGAATATTGTAAATGCACAAACAGTAATATCTCCACATTGCACGGTGCAATTCTGAAATTTTTAGCTTTTTCCTGTTAATCCTAGCATGATAAAGAAGATTCAAAGAGAGTGAGATGCCAGCTCCTTTCATTCAGTCAGTAGCTTCAAACATTTCTGGACGTTTTTCAATGGCAAAAATCAATGAATATTGTAAATGCACAAACAGTAATATCTCCACATTGCACGGTGCAATTCTGAAATTTTTAGCTTTTTCCTGTTAATCCTAGCATGATAAAGAAGATTCAAAGAGAGTGAGATGCCAGCTCCTTTCATTCAGTCAGTAGCTTCAAACATTTCTGGTATATGAAAAACATGTTTTTCAATGGCAAAAATCAATGAATATTGTAAATGCACAAACAGTAATATCTCCACATTGCACGGTGCAATTCTGAAATTTTTAGCTTTTTCCTGTTAATCCTAGCATGATAAAGAAGATTCAAAGAGAGTGAGATGCCAGCTCCTTTCATTCAGTCAGTAGCTTCAAACATTTCTGGACTTTTTTCAATGGCAAAAATCAATGAATATTGTAAATGCACAAACAGTAATATCTCCACATTGCACGGTGCAATTCTGAAATTTTTAGCTTTTTCCTGTTAATCCTAGCATGATAAAGAAGATTCAAAGAGAGTGAGATGCCAGCTCCTTTCATTCAGTCAGTAGCTTCAAACATTTCTGGTATATGAAAAACATGTTTTTCAATGGCAAAAATCAATGAATATTGTAAATGCACAAACAGTAATATCTCCACATTGCACGGTGCAATTCTGAAATTTTTAGCTTTTTCCTGTTAATCCTAGCATGATAAAGAAGATTCAAAGAGAGTGAGATGCCAGCTCCTTTCATTCAGTCAGTAGCTTCAAACATTTCTGGTATATGAAAAACATGTTTTTCAATGGCAAAAATCAATGAATATTGTAAATGCACAAACAGTAATATCTCCACATTGCACGGTGCAATTCTGAAATTTTTAGCTTTTTCCTGTTAATCCTAGCATGATAAAGAAGATTCAAAGAGAGTGAGATGCCAGCTCCTTTCATTCAGTCAGTAGCTTCAAACATTTCTGGACGTTTTTCAATGGCAAAAATCAATGAATATTGTAAATGCACAAACAGTAATATCTCCACATTGCACGGTGCAATTCTGAAATTTTTTGCTTTTTCCTGTTAATCCTAGCATGATAAAGAAGATTCAAAGAGAGTGAGATGCCAGCTCCTTTCATTCAGTCAGTAGCTTCAAACATTTCTGGACGTTTTTCAATGGCAAAAATCAATGAATATTGTAAATGCACAAACAGTAATATCTCCACATTGCACGGTGCAATTCTGAAATTTTTTGCTTTTTCCTGTTAATCCTAGCATGATAAAGAAGATTCAAAGAGAGTGAGATGCCAGCTCCTTTCATTCAGTCAGTAGCTTCAAACATTTCTGGTATATGAAAAACATGTTTTTCAATGGCAAAAATCAATGAATATTGTAAATGCACAAACAGTAATATCTCCACATTGCACGGTGCAATTCTGAAATTTTTAGCTTTTTCCTGTTAATCCTAGCATGATAAAGAAGATTCAAAGAGAGTGAGATGCCAGCTCCTTTCATTCAGTCAGTAGCTTCAAACATTTCTGGTATATGAAAAACATGTTTTTCAATGGCAAAAATCAATGAATATTGTAAATGCACAAACAGTAATATCTCCACATTGCACGGTGCAATTCTGAAATTTTTAGCTTTTTCCTGTTAATCCTAGCATGATAAAGAAGATTCAAAGAGAGTGAGATGCCAGCTCCTTTCATTCAGTCAGTAGCTTCAAACATTTCTGGACGTTTTTCAATGGCAAAAATCAATGAATATTGTAAATGCACAAACAGTAATATCTCCACATTGCACGGTGCAATTCTGAAATTTTTAGCTTTTTCCTGTTAATCCTAGCATGATAAAGAAGATTCAAAGAGAGTGAGATGCCAGCTCCTTTCATTCAGTCAGTAGCTTCAAACATTTCTGGTATATGAAAAACATGTTTTTCAATGGCAAAAATCAATGAATATTGTAAATGCACAAACAGTAATATCTCCACATTGCACGGTGCAATTCTGAAATTTTTAGCTTTTTCCTGTTAATCCTAGCATGATAAAGAAGATTCAAAGAGAGTGAGATGCCAGCTCCTTTCATTCAGTCAGTAGCTTCAAACATTTCTGGACGTTTTTCAATGGCAAAAATCAATGAATATTGTAAATGCACAAACAGTAATATCTCCACATTGCACGGCGCAATTCTGAAATTTTTTGCTTTTTCCTGCTAATCCTAGCATGATAAAGAAGATTCAAAGAGAGTGAGATGCCAGCTCCTTTCATTCAGTCAGTAGCTTCAAACATTTCTGGTATATGAAAAACATGTTTTTCAATGGCAAAAATCAATGAATATTGTAAATGCACAAACAGTAATATCTCCACATTGCACGGTGCAATTCTGAAATTTTTAGCTTTTTCCTGTTAATCCTAGCATGATAAAGAAGATTCAAAGAGAGTGAGATGCCAGCTCCTTTCATTCAGTCAGTAGCTTCAAACATTTCTGGTATATGAAAAACATGTTTTTCAATGGCAAAAATCAATGAATATTGTAAATGCACAAACAGTAATATCTCCACATTGCACGGTGCAATTCTGAAATTTTTAGCTTTTTCCTGTTAATCCTAGCATGATAAAGAAGATTCAAAGAGAGTGAGATGCCAGCTCCTTTCATTCAGTCAGTAGCTTCAAACATTTCTGGTATATGAAAAACATGTTTTTCAATGGCAAAAATCAATGAATATTGTAAATGCACAAACAGTAATATCTCCACATTGCACGGTGCAATTCTGAAATTTTTAGCTTTTTCCTGTTAATCCTAGCATGATAAAGAAGATTCAAAGAGAGTGAGATGCCAGCTCCTTTCATTCAGTCAGTAGCTTCAAACATTTCTGGTATATGAAAAACATGTTTTTCAATGGCAAAAATCAATGAATATTGTAAATGCACAAACAGTAATATCTCCACATTGCACGGTGCAATTCTGAAATTTTTAGCTTTTTCCTGTTAATCCTAGCATGATAAAGAAGATTCAAAGAGAGTGAGATGCCAGCTCCTTTCATTCAGTCAGTAGCTTCAAACATTTCTGGTATATGAAAAACATGTTTTTCAATGGCAAAAATCAATGAATATTGTAAATGCACAAACAGTAATATCTCCACATTGCACGGTGCAATTCTGAAATTTTTAGCTTTTTCCTGTTAATCCTAGCATGATAAAGAAGATTCAAAGAGAGTGAGATGCCAGCTCCTTTCATTCAGTCAGTAGCTTCAAACATTTCTGGTATATGAAAAACATGTTTTTCAATGGCAAAAATCAATGAATATTGTAAATGCACAAACAGTAATATCTCCACATTGCACGGTGCAATTCTGAAATTTTTAGCTTTTTCCTGTTAATCCTAGCATGATAAAGAAGATTCAAAGAGAGTGAGATGCCAGCTCCTTTCATTCAGTCAGTAGCTTCAAACATTTCTGGTATATGAAAAACATGTTTTTCAATGGCAAAAATCAATGAATATTGTAAATGCACAAACAGTAATATCTCCACATTGCACGGTGCAATTCTGAAATTTTTAGCTTTTTCCTGTTAATCCTAGCATGATAAAGAAGATTCAAAGAGAGTGAGATGCCAGCTCCTTTCATTCAGTCAGTAGCTTCAAACATTTCTGGACGTTTTTCAATGGCAAAAATCAATGAATATTGTAAATGCACAAACAGTAATATCTCCACATTGCACGGTGCAATTCTGAAATTTTTAGCTTTTTCCTGTTAATCCTAGCATGATAAAGAAGATTCAAAGAGAGTGAGATGCCAGCTCCTTTCATTCAGTCAGTAGCTTCAAACATTTCTGGTATATGAAAAACATGTTTTTCAATGGCAAAAATCAATGAATATTGTAAATGCACAAACAGTAATATCTCCACATTGCACGGTGCAATTCTGAAATTTTTTGCTTTTTCCTGTTAATCCTAGCATGATAAAGAAGATTCAAAGAGAGTGAGATGCCAGCTCCTTTCATTCAGTCAGTAGCTTCAAACATTTCTGGACGTTTTTCAATGGCAAAAATCAATGAATATTGTAAATGCACAAACAGTAATATCTCCACATTGCACGGTGCAATTCTGAAATTTTTAGCTTTTTCCTGTTAATCCTAGCATGATAAAGAAGATTCAAAGAGAGTGAGATGCCAGCTCCTTTCATTCAGTCAGTAGCTTCAAACATTTCTGGACGTTTTTCAATGGCAAAAATCAATGAATATTGTAAATGCACAAACAGTAATATCTCCACATTGCACGGTGCAATTCTGAAATTTTTAGCTTTTTCCTGTTAATCCTAGCATGATAAAGAAGATTCAAAGAGAGTGAGATGCCAGCTCCTTTCATTCAGTCAGTAGCTTCAAACATTTCTGGACGTTTTTCAATGGCAAAAATCAATGAATATTGTAAATGCACAAACAGTAATATCTCCACATTGCACGGTGCAATTCTGAAATTTTTAGCTTTTTCCTGTTAATCCTAGCATGATAAAGAAGATTCAAAGAGAGTGAGATGCCAGCTCCTTTCATTCAGTCAGTAGCTTCAAACATTTCTGGTATATGAAAAACATGTTTTTCAATGGCAAAAATCAATGAATATTGTAAATGCACAAACAGTAATATCTCCACATTGCACGGTGCAATTCTGAAATTTTTAGCTTTTTCCTGTTAATCCTAGCATGATAAAGAAGATTCAAAGAGAGTGAGATGCCAGCTCCTTTCATTCAGTCAGTAGCTTCAAACATTTCTGGACGTTTTTCAATGGCAAAAATCAATGAATATTGTAAATGCACAAACAGTAATATCTCCACATTGCACGGTGCAATTCTGAAATTTTTAGCTTTTTCCTGTTAATCCTAGCATGATAAAGAAGATTCAAAGAGAGTGAGATGCCAGCTCCTTTCATTCAGTCAGTAGCTTCAAACATTTCTGGTATATGAAAAACATGTTTTTCAATGGCAAAAATCAATGAATATTGTAAATGCACAAACAGTAATATCTCCACATTGCACGGTGCAATTCTGAAATTTTTAGCTTTTTCCTGTTAATCCTAGCATGATAAAGAAGATTCAAAGAGAGTGAGATGCCAGCTCCTTTCATTCAGTCAGTAGCTTCAAACATTTCTGGACTTTTTTCAATGGCAAAAATCAATGAATATTGTAAATGCACAAACAGTAATATCTCCACATTGCACGGTGCAATTCTGAAATTTTTAGCTTTTTCCTGTTAATCCTAGCATGATAAAGAAGATTCAAAGAGAGTGAGATGCCAGCTCCTTTCATTCAGTCAGTAGCTTCAAACATTTCTGGTATATGAAAAACATGTTTTTCAATGGCAAAAATCAATGAATATTGTAAATGCACAAACAGTAATATCTCCACATTGCACGGTGCAATTCTGAAATTTTTAGCTTTTTCCTGTTAATCCTAGCATGATAAAGAAGATTCAAAGAGAGTGAGATGCCAGCTCCTTTCATTCAGTCAGTAGCTTCAAACATTTCTGGTATATGAAAAACATGTTTTTCAATGGCAAAAATCAATGAATATTGTAAATGCACAAACAGTAATATCTCCACATTGCACGGTGCAATTCTGAAATTTTTAGCTTTTTCCTGTTAATCCTAGCATGATAAAGAAGATTCAAAGAGAGTGAGATGCCAGCTCCTTTCATTCAGTCAGTAGCTTCAAACATTTCTGGACGTTTTTCAATGGCAAAAATCAATGAATATTGTTAATGCACAAACAGTAATATCTCCACATTGCACGGTGCAATTCTGAAATTTTTTGCTTTTTCCTGTTAATCCTTGCATGATAAAGAAGATTCAAAGAGAGTGAGATGCCAGCTCCTTTCATTCAGTCAGTAGCTTCAAACATTTCTGGACGTTTTTCAATGGCAAAAATCAATGAATATTGTAAATGCACAAACAGTAATATCTCCACATTGCACGGTGCAATTCTGAAATTTTTTGCTTTTTCCTGTTAATCCTAGCATGATAAAGAAGATTCAAAGAGAGTGAGATGCCAGCTCCTTTCATTCAGTCAGTAGCTTCAAACATTTCTGGTATATGAAAAACATGTTTTTCAATGGCAAAAATCAATGAATATTGTAAATGCACAAACAGTAATATCTCCACATTGCACGGTGCAATTCTGAAATTTTTAGCTTTTTCCTGTTAATCCTAGCATGATAAAGAAGATTCAAAGAGAGTGAGATGCCAGCTCCTTTCATTCAGTCAGTAGCTTCAAACATTTCTGGTATATGAAAAACATGTTTTTCAATGGCAAAAATCAATGAATATTGTAAATGCACAAACAGTAATATCTCCACATTGCACGGTGCAATTCTGAAATTTTTAGCTTTTTCCTGTTAATCCTAGCATGATAAAGAAGATTCAAAGAGAGTGAGATGCCAGCTCCTTTCATTCAGTCAGTAGCTTCAAACATTTCTGGACGTTTTTCAATGGCAAAAATCAATGAATATTGTAAATGCACAAACAGTAATATCTCCACATTGCACGGTGCAATTCTGAAATTTTTAGCTTTTTCCTGTTAATCCTAGCATGATAAAGAAGATTCAAAGAGAGTGAGATGCCAGCTCCTTTCATTCAGTCAGTAGCTTCAAACATTTCTGGTATATGAAAAACATGTTTTTCAATGGCAAAAATCAATGAATATTGTAAATGCACAAACAGTAATATCTCCACATTGCACGGTGCAATTCTGAAATTTTTAGCTTTTTCCTGTTAATCCTAGCATGATAAAGAAGATTCAAAGAGAGTGAGATGCCAGCTCCTTTCATTCAGTCAGTAGCTTCAAACATTTCTGGACGTTTTTCAATGGCAAAAATCAATGAATATTGTAAATGCACAAACAGTAATATCTCCACATTGCACGGCGCAATTCTGAAATTTTTTGCTTTTTCCTGCTAATCCTAGCATGATAAAGAAGATTCAAAGAGAGTGAGATGCCAGCTCCTTTCATTCAGTCAGTAGCTTCAAACATTTCTGGTATATGAAAAACATGTTTTTCAATGGCAAAAATCAATGAATATTGTAAATGCACAAACAGTAATATCTCCACATTGCACGGTGCAATTCTGAAATTTTTAGCTTTTTCCTGTTAATCCTAGCATGATAAAGAAGATTCAAAGAGAGTGAGATGCCAGCTCCTTTCATTCAGTCAGTAGCTTCAAACATTTCTGGTATATGAAAAACATGTTTTTCAATGGCAAAAATCAATGAATATTGTAAATGCACAAACAGTAATATCTCCACATTGCACGGTGCAATTCTGAAATTTTTAGCTTTTTCCTGTTAATCCTAGCATGATAAAGAAGATTCAAAGAGAGTGAGATGCCAGCTCCTTTCATTCAGTCAGTAGCTTCAAACATTTCTGGTATATGAAAAACATGTTTTTCAATGGCAAAAATCAATGAATATTGTAAATGCACAAACAGTAATATCTCCACATTGCACGGTGCAATTCTGAAATTTTTAGCTTTTTCCTGTTAATCCTAGCATGATAAAGAAGATTCAAAGAGAGTGAGATGCCAGCTCCTTTCATTCAGTCAGTAGCTTCAAACATTTCTGGTATATGAAAAACATGTTTTTCAATGGCAAAAATCAATGAATATTGTAAATGCACAAACAGTAATATCTCCACATTGCACGGTGCAATTCTGAAATTTTTAGCTTTTTCCTGTTAATCCTAGCATGATAAAGAAGATTCAAAGAGAGTGAGATGCCAGCTCCTTTCATTCAGTCAGTAGCTTCAAACATTTCTGGTATATGAAAAACATGTTTTTCAATGGCAAAAATCAATGAATATTGTAAATGCACAAACAGTAATATCTCCACATTGCACGGTGCAATTCTGAAATTTTTAGCTTTTTCCTGTTAATCCTAGCATGATAAAGAAGATTCAAAGAGAGTGAGATGCCAGCTCCTTTCATTCAGTCAGTAGCTTCAAACATTTCTGGTATATGAAAAACATGTTTTTCAATGGCAAAAATCAATGAATATTGTAAATGCACAAACAGTAATATCTCCACATTGCACGGTGCAATTCTGAAATTTTTAGCTTTTTCCTGTTAATCCTAGCATGATAAAGAAGATTCAAAGAGAGTGAGATGCCAGCTCCTTTCATTCAGTCAGTAGCTTCAAACATTTCTGGTATATGAAAAACATGTTTTTCAATGGCAAAAATCAATGAATATTGTAAATGCACAAACAGTAATATCTCCACATTGCACGGTGCAATTCTGAAATTTTTAGCTTTTTCCTGTTAATCCTAGCATGATAAAGAAGATTCAAAGAGAGTGAGATGCCAGCTCCTTTCATTCAGTCAGTAGCTTCAAACATTTCTGGACGTTTTTCAATGGCAAAAATCAATGAATATTGTAAATGCACAAACAGTAATATCTCCACATTGCACGGTGCAATTCTGAAATTTTTAGTTTTTTCCTGTTAATCCTAGCATGATAAAGAAGATTCAAAGAGAGTGAGATGCCAGCTCCTTTCATTCAGTCAGTAGCTTCAAACATTTCTGGTATATGAAAAACATGTTTTTCAATGGCAAAAATCAATGAATATTGTAAATGCACAAACAGTAATATCTCCACATTGCACGGTGCAATTCTGAAATTTTTAGCTTTTTCCTGTTAATCCTAGCATGATAAAGAAGATTCAAAGAGAGTGAGATGCCAGCTCCTTTCATTCAGTCAGTAGCTTCAAACATTTCTGGACGTTTTTCAATGGCAAAAATCAATGAATATTGTAAATGCACAAACAGTAATATCTCCACATTGCACGGTGCAATTCTGAAATTTTTAGCTTTTTCCTGTTAATCCTAGCATGATAAAGAAGATTCAAAGAGAGTGAGATGCCAGCTCCTTTCATTCAGTCAGTAGCTTCAAACATTTCTGGTATATGAAAAACATGTTTTTCAATGGCAAAAATCAATGAATATTGTAAATGCACAAACAGTAATATCTCCACATTGCACGGTGCAATTCTGAAATTTTTTGCTTTTTCCTGCTAATCCTAGCATGATAAAGAAGATTCAAAGAGAGTGAGATGCCAGCTCCTTTCATTCAGTCAGTAGCTTCAAACATTTCTGGACGTTTTTCAATGGCAAAAATCAATGAATATTGTAAATGCACAAACAGTAATATCTCCACATTGCACGGTGCAATTCTGAAATTTTTAGCTTTTTCCTGTTAATCCTAGCATGATAAAGAAGATTCAAAGAGAGTGAGATGCCAGCTCCTTTCATTCAGTCAGTAGCTTCAAACATTTCTGGTATATGAAAAACATGTTTTTCAATGGCAAAAATCAATGAATATTGTAAATGCACAAACAGTAATATCTCCACATTGCACGGTGCAATTCTGAAATTTTTAGCTTTTTCCTGTTAATCCTAGCATGATAAAGAAGATTCAAAGAGAGTGAGATGCCAGCTCCTTTCATTCAGTCAGTAGCTTCAAACATTTCTGGTATATGAAAAACATGTTTTTCAATGGCAAAAATCAATGAATATTGTAAATGCACAAACAGTAATATCTCCACATTGCACGGTGCAATTCTGAAATTTTTAGCTTTTTCCTGTTAATCCTAGCATGATAAAGAAGATTCAAAGAGAGTGAGATGCCAGCTCCTTTCATTCAGTCAGTAGCTTCAAACATTTCTGGTATATGAAAAACATGTTTTTCAATGGCAAAAATCAATGAATATTGTAAATGCACAAACAGTAATATCTCCACATTGCACGGTGCAATTCTGAAATTTTTAGCTTTTTTCCTGTTAATCCTAGCATGATAAAGAAGATTCAAAGAGAGTGAGATGCCAGCTCCTTTCATTCAGTCAGTAGCTTCAAACATTTCTGGTATATGAAAAACATGTTTTTCAATGGCAAAAATCAATGAATATTGTAAATGCACAAACAGTAATATCTCCACATTGCACGGTGCAATTCTGAAATTTTTAGCTTTTTCCTGTTAATCCTAGCATGATAAAGAAGATTCAAAGAGAGTGAGATGCCAGCTCCTTTCATTCAGTCAGTAGCTTCAAACATTTCTGGTATATGAAAAACATGTTTTTCAATGGCAAAAATCAATGAATATTGTAAATGCACAAACAGTAATATCTCCACATTGCACGGTGCAATTCTGAAATTTTTAGCTTTTTCCTGTTAATCCTAGCATGATAAAGAAGATTCAAAGAGAGTGAGATGCCAGCTCCTTTCATTCAGTCAGTAGCTTCAAACATTTCTGGACGTTTTTCAATGGCAAAAATCAATGAATATTGTAAATGCACAAACAGTAATATCTCCACATTGCACGGTGCAATTCTGAAATTTTTAGTTTTTTCCTGTTAATCCTAGCATGATAAAGAAGATTCAAAGAGAGTGAGATGCCAGCTCCTTTCATTCAGTCAGTAGCTTCAAACATTTCTGGTATATGAAAAACATGTTTTTCAATGGCAAAAATCAATGAATATTGTAAATGCACAAACAGTAATATCTCCACATTGCACGGTGCAATTCTGAAATTTTTAGCTTTTTCCTGTTAATCCTAGCATGATAAAGAAGATTCAAAGAGAGTGAGATGCCAGCTCCTTTCATTCAGTCAGTAGCTTCAAACATTTCTGGACGTTTTTCAATGGCAAAAATCAATGAATATTGTAAATGCACAAACAGTAATATCTCCACATTGCACGGTGCAATTCTGAAATTTTTTAGCTTTTTCCTGTTAATCCTAGCATGATAAAGAAGATTCAAAGAGAGTGAGATGGGGGGGAGTGGCCTGAGCACAGGACGAGATGGCAGCTTGATCCTGAGCTCCCTGAGGGCTAAAACTACAAAGCGACGATAAAAGCAACTTAAGAAGATTTACTCGATCAATTCTTACATGGATTAACTCCCTAAAGCTTAAGGATCATCTGGATACTGAAAAGACTCTCCCTGACCCGTTATTCTGGGAGATATTTCGTTTGGAAGCAGTGAGGTGCGTCCTTGATTTCATGCCAGTCGTGGGTATTGTGACATAGACCTGCAGGCTTGCAGGTCTGTGTGTCTCTGCAAGGGGACCCTCCCTACTCCCTTCCTCTGGACCTAGGAACACTGTTTATCGGGTGCTATCGGACAATTTGCAAAGGATTCATATTTTGAGGAAGGTGGCAAGGTGCCCTTAAAGCCTGCTCTGCTGTTGTGGGAGGCCGGTGGCTGCGGGACGAGCCGATTATATACTTCAGCTTTTACAGCCTGTGCTGGGAAGTAACAAGGACCGAGTCCTAACTAGACCCACGGGACCCTGTAGCCCTGAAAACGGCCCCACTGTACTGGACCACCAGCCTGCAAGCTGTCCCTGCCTGCTATCCACCCCACTACCAGCTGCGACCGGGGGTAAGACTCCTACAGAGATACCACCGCCCGGCGCTGTACCACCCTGCTACTAGCTGCGACCAGTGACAGGACTCCGGAAGTTAAAAACACCGGCCGGCACTTTCTGTGGAGGATCGCGGACCCCGGGGACCTTCCAGATCTACAATCAAGTAAGAAGATTGTGAGACCGGAGCCCTGAGAAGTCCAGCACACGGACGCCAAGCTACGGGACCTTCCTGCTTCAGGACGCCGGCAGCAGCCCGAAGACCCGGCCCTGCTCACAGCTGACGCGGCTACACGGAGGAGCGGATCTGTAGATATCATCTAAAAAGGCCGCGCGGTCCCGCTGCTGTGGTGACGGAGACCGCGTGATAATCTGTCCCCCTCCACGGTCCTGCAACCTAAAGAGTGGACACTGAGACCGGGGACTTAGTTGAACCATTAGGACTCTGTCCCCTGAAGATTGACCCCTTCTATCAAGCCACAGGACTCTCCCTGGCTGGAGACGCCGGCGGCCGCCAGGCAACCCGTCCCTGCTCCCAGCTGAAGTAGCTCTACGGAACACCGGACCGGACCTACAGGACCCCGCACCTTGGAGAAGTGGCACTGCTCCTCCGGACCAAACCTCCTGCCTCTACGGGACAAGACCCCTAAATCTAGCTGAGGACCGGGACCCCAAGCCTGAACGACGCGGAGACCGGGAGCCGGAGCGGGACTGCATACTTCAAAGTAAGGTGAGCTAAACCCAGGCTGACGCCCGGGCTCTTACCTAACTTCTGGGGACCCGTCCTTTAAAATCCCGGGGCTGCTCCGGTCGTAGCGGTGTCTCTCCCTCCTGCAGCGGCGCCGATCTGTCCCCTTCTCCCTTCAGCTGTCTGCCACCGATGGTTCCTGCGGCCGGGCTCCTTACTTCCTGTGCGGCTGTTACTTGTTTCCTGGGGCTGTTCCTAGAGTGACGGTGCCCCTCCGCTGCAAAGGACCCGCTCTGCTCCACCCCCTCCTTGTTTGACGGACACCGCCGGTGTTCACAGCCCACATTCCTATAACCCCGGGTCTATTATAGCGGCGGCGGTTTTCCTCTCCTGCTGCTGGGGGGGCCGCTCTGATGTCCCTGATCCTAAACTGACAGGAGCCACCGGTACTTACAGTCCGCTTCATTCCTCCCCGCTGTGCAGCTCTGCTGCTGACTCTGCTGAATCTGTGACTCTGGTGCCTGGCTCCGCAGACCCCTGTGGGTTGATTCCCCTACCTGCTGCAACATTGCTAAATCTTGTATGCTGCCGATATTTGAGCCCTACAGACTTCTATGACAGCTGTGCTCCGTGTCCATAGTACTGAATTTCCACTGGCACATTTAAAACTCCCGCCCCTATCTGTATCATTGCTCTGCTCTGCTGTCCAAGGTGCTGATCTTACATTATTCAGATTCTCCTGCCTTCTGTTGCGGCGTTACTCTGCACTGCTGTCCATGGTGCTGATTTGAACTGCTGTCCATGGTGCTGAACTTATATTAGTCTGTACTGCTGTCCATGGTGCTGAACTTATACCAGTCAATTTCTCCTGCCTCCTGCTGCAGCGTCGATCTGAACTGCTGTCCATGGTGCTGATTCTATATTAATACTGATACGGAGGTTTATTAAACTCCAAACGGTGTAATATCATTTTGACTGCGAGACTTGACTCTGAGGGGAGGGGGGGGATAGGAGGATCTGTCTCTGCCCTCATATATATACCCTGTGACTACGCTACTTGATATATATATAACAGTTGGTGCCCATGGAACTCTACAGATTTGCAAGCCTCCATAATAATTAGTTTCATGTTAAGAACTATAAGTGCCTTTTATTTTTATCCCTCAGGTCAATTTCATTATTTTTATTTTTATTTTTTTTTTCTCCCTTACTTTTGATTGTAATTCATATTTTAAGGATTGCATTTTAGGGGGTACATAATTTTGCAGTTTTTAAGGGTATTGATTGTCTTTTGTTGGATTGATATTTGTTTAACGCAAATTTCTTCTAGCCATTGTTCCCAGTCATTTTGCAACCCTAAAGTTTTTTGTCCACCTTTTAGGTCAACTATTTTTAGTGTCATTTTAGTGTTTTTCTATATATATATACCCATAGGTCTGATATTTTATAATGGCGGCTAATAAAAAAAATACCCAAAAGTCTTTGGAAGCTCCCCTTAAAACTAGTGCGGTTAGAGCGAAGTCCTCCCAACGCTTTTCTTTTTCAAACCCATCAGAAGATGCTGTCAATACTGTCAGTCCACTTAAGTCCAGATCACCTCATAGAAATCCGGAAGACAGACAGAGTTCTAAAATAAGCTCTCCCACCAAAGAATCTTCTAAAAGTCTATTATCTCCAAAACCACAGAGAATTCCTGATGCTAAACCTGCCCCTTCTACCGTAGTTAAAGAAAAAAAAGTGGAAGAGATGGATATTTCCATCTCATCAAAGAGAAGGGACCCAGGAGCCTGGAGCAACAAGTATTCTTCACTGGCTACGAGTTCGGAGGAGGAATCCTCGGACACGTCTCCTAATCCTAGTCCAGATAAGAGACGTGCTAAAAAGGACTTTTCCCCTTCGTCCCCTGACCCTACGCTTAGTGTCCCGGTCAAAATGCCCATTTCACAAGAGTTGGGAAATACCGACCTTGGTTCATATCTGGACAATCTTTTAAAGACAATTGACAGAAATATGAAACTGGGCTTCGAGAAACAGGTAGACACCATGAAATCTACTTTGGAAGCTTTTGGTCTTAAATTGGAGGAAAACACTAAAAGACTTGAAACGGTGGAGGGAAGGGTAGAGTCTGTCTCTTCTGATAATCTAGAAATTAAATCTGAGCTTAAAAGACTCAGATTAAAAGTTGCGGATTTGGAGGATAGGAGTAGGAGAAATAATTTGAAAATTAGAGGCATATCTGAGGACGTTTCTCCCTCAGATGTCTTGGCTTTTGTCAAAGACTTATTTCACAAGACAATCCCATCCCTCTCTGAGCAGGATCTTATTATCGATAGGGCCCATCGCCTATTTCGTCCGACCTCCATCTCCTCGGATCTTCCTAGGGATGTAATAGTTAGGTTACATTTTTTCTCGACCAAAGAGAAAATCTTGAATTATATTAGGGAAAACAGGACTTTTCCAGAGCCTTTTTCGCACTTAAAAATCTTCTCAGATTTTTCCAAAGAAACCATGGATACAAGAAGGTCATACAAACTGACCACAGACAGACTGAGGGATATGAATATCCCGTATAGGTGGGGCTTTCCAGTAAAGTTGCTGATTTTCTTTAACCGGAAAACATTCACTCTTACAGATCCTGATGAAGGCCCTAAATTTTTTGATTTTATAAAAGACATTCCCTACAAAGTTACAAAGGCACCCCACCGCTGAAATGATAAACATTACTCCCTCGGGAGTCCCCTTTAAAAATAAACTCATTTTTCCACCTCACCTAACATGCTATAATAAATTTATCAGTCTTCTTTACATTTAGCCTTCATGGTTTGTCCACATTTTTTTTCCCCCCAATCTGAGGGAGAACCTTTTCGGTGAAGGTTCCCTCAGGAGATTTTTTGATTCGTTTTTTTTTTTTTTTTCTTTGAATACTTGGTTATTGTTATTACTATCTTTGAATTAATATTAGAGATATTGTATTCCAGCTTTGATTGTCGGTTGATTTTTATTTTTTGGGAATTTGTTGGACCAACTGACCCCTCTCCTTGTGATTTACTTTGATTATTAACTTACCTATGCCTATCAAGATCATCACCTATAATGTAAGAGGCCTAAACAGTCCCAATAAGAGATTCTCCCTTTGGAAGGAATTGGGTCATCTTGGTGCTGATGTTGCGTGTCTTCAGGAGACAAGGTTTGCCGAGGGAAAACACCCTACCTTTACCCACAAACGCTACCCTCATATATTTGAATCCACTAGCGACCGGAAAAAAGCTGGTGTAGCTACAGTGATCAGAGATTCTGTCCCATTTGAGTTTTTAGATCAGCATAGAGATGTCAATGGAAGGTTCCATATATTGCTCTGTAAACTGAATAATCATGAGTGCACTGTTGTTAACCTATACGCCCCAAATAAAAAGCAAATACCCTTTTTGAACAAGGTTTTCAGAAAGGTTGAAGAGGTTAGGAGAGGTGAATTGATTTTTTTAGGAGACTTCAACATGGTCCCAGACGGGCATATGGACTCTTCCTCCCCCAGCCGTCATTTATACCCAACACTAAATAATTGGCTTTATAAAAACGAACTATTTGATACATTTAGATGTCTGCAAACTACCTCCAAAGAATTCTCCCACTTTTCGGATGCGCACCAAACGGCCTCTAGAATTGACTTAATAATAACTGATGTCTTTTCTTTACCCAAATTCTCTAACGTATCTATAGGCCTTAGGTCTCTATCAGATCATGCCCCTACGTCATGTGAAATTCATATTGGTCCTCTTATTAAAAATGGATTTCTTTGGAAATGTAGATCTTCACTTATTCATAACCCCAAAAACCAAAAAATTATTGAAAAAGCTATTTCTGATTATTTTAGGGAGAACGATACCCCAGACTTATCTAATCCTTTCTCCAGCTGGTGCGCTCACAAGGCTGTCCTTCGTGGTGTACTAATGCAGATATCCTCATCTGAAAAAAAAGAAAAAAGAACAAAAATTAATTCTCTTCAAAAACTGATTAGGGAAAAAGAACTAGAACAAATAAATCTTCCTTCCCCTTCCCCAATAATTCAAAAAGAGCTCTCAAATTTAAGGGTAGAACTAAAATCAGAAATTTCTTCCTCCTATGATGCGATTATTCGGAAATCAAAATTTAATTACTATGCGGCTCTAAATAAACCTACCCGCTTTATGGCCCGCCTAGTCAAATGTAAAAGAGCAATTAATAGAATAGATAAAATAAAAAACAATAGTGGAATAACGTTTTGCCACCCTAAAGATATAGTGAACCAGTTTGCAAATTTTTACAAAAAACTCTACAACATCAAAACTGATCCTCTAATTTCCCATCCTCACCCAGATGCAATCAACAAATTTTTATCCTCCATTAACCTACCGAAATTGAGCCCTCTGGATCACGAGTCATTGAATAAGCCTTTTTCTAACCTTGAAATTAGTAACACAATAAAGCAACTTAAAGATTTCAAGGCTCCGGGTCCAGATGGGTTCATCAATGAGTATTATAAAACTTTTTGTGACCTACTTTCTTCCCCTCTCACGAAAATTTTCAATCATGCTTCCTCAATAAGCTCCTTCCCCTCAGAAATGCTGGAAGCCACCATTACCCTAATACCCAAGTCTAAGGATGAGAGAGATAATGTTAAAAATTATAGGCCCATTTCGCTAATTAACACTGATATTAAGATATATTCGAAAATTCTGGCCAATCGTTTATCGACTATTCTCCCATCTCTCATCAACGACGATCAGATTGGCTTCGTTGGTGGGAGGCAAGCAACTGATGGCTCTAGAAGACTTCTGAATATTATTAAGGTGATAAATACGGCGAAACTCCCAACTTCATTGCTTGCTTTAGACGCTGAAAAAGCTTTCGACAGGTTAAATTGGCTATACCTTAAACTCACCCTTATTAAATTCGGTTTTGATAACAAATTTCTCTCTTCAATTATGGCCCTCTATTCTAACCCCCAAGCAAAAATTCATGTTAACAATTATCTCTCAAATCCAATCCCTATCACAAATGGTACTAGACAGGGTTGCCCACTTTCCCCCCTTCTCTTTGTCCTGGCTATGGAGCCTTTGGCACAGAGGATTAGAGAAAACACTGACATTAGGGGGATTTCTACCCCATCTCGAGAATTTAAAATTGGCCTCTTTGCAGATGATGTTATGCTTTCCTTGCTGGACCCAGTGAATTCGGTTGCGGAAGTTTCGAAGGTTCTAGAACTATTCTCTCAGATTTCTTATTTTAAGATCAATAATGAGAAGTCTAAACTTTTAAACATTAATCTGGACCGTCAGACGAGAGAGGTTTTACACTCGAGATTTTCCTTCGGTTTGGCTAAACGCAATCTGACTTATTTGGGGATCAGTATTGGTAAAACTATTAACTCAACAATTTCTGACAACCTGGTTCTGATTGAGGATATCGTCCGTGGAGATTTGATGGAATTTTTGAAAAGAGATTTGTCATGGTGGGGTAGAGTCCTCTCTATTAAGATGTTTGTTCTACCCAAAATCTTGTATTTTTTCCGCAACTTACCTTTAACTATTTCTCACATCTTTATTCAAAAAATTCAAAATCAGATTAATTCCTATGTCTGGGATAATAAACGTGCGAGGATATCTGCAGATATATTGTACAAGAATAAGTGCAACGGAGGTCTGAGCCACCCTAATATTTCCGCTTACTATTTGGCAAACCTCATCAAACAGAGCAGTAATTGGTTTAATTCCGACAGTCCCCCAGCTTGGATGACTCTGGAGACCTTCTTAAATAATGGTTCTTCTCCCCGTGAATTGTTACTTAGGCATCTTTTTAAACAGTGCACTCATGATTCTTCCCATCCTATTTTCCAGGCGATTATTGACGCCTGGAAAAAAATCGCCAAAAGAAAGAAAAAGAGTCCCCTAAGAGATTCTGATGGGGATAAATTTTCTTTTGTCAAAAATTTTCCAATTGGTTTTGTTGCTGATCTGTATAACTCTTCCATTCCAGATCAGTGGGACAATAAAGGATTAAGGAAAATTGGAGACTTCTATGAAGCTTCTGCCTTTATTCCTTTCCAAACTCTTAAAAAAAGATTCAACTTACCTTCCTCTGATTTCTTTTTATACTCTCATTTAAGGAGCATTATTCTGGAATTTATTTCTGGTAAACTTATTGTTTCTGAAACCTCGGTGAACCTGTTAAGCAACCCATCTCACAAAATTTTTTGGAGCCTGAGACACATATATAACAGCTTCAATAATGATCTTTCCTTCCAAAAACACCTCTACATGATACGCTGGGAAAAAGATCTAAAACTCAATTTCCAATCCGATCAATGGGAGAGTGCTGTTCTTTTTTCTCAGGCCTCTAATATATCTATGCCCTTACAAGAGGCTTACTTCAAAATTCTAACCAGATGGTATTACACTCCAATCAGGCTACACCATATAAAGCCCAGCAACTCTCCCCTTTGTTGGAGGGAGTGCGGCCTTAGGGGAGATCTTTTACATCTCTTTTGGAGCTGCCCTAAAATCCGGAATCTATGGGCTCAGATCTCTTCTTTGGTAGATGACCTTTTAGGCAGACCTGTAGTATTGACCCCTCAAATGGCTTTACTATCCTTAGATCTTGAACCATATAAGTCGTTTGAAAGATCTTTGGTGATTCACTTATTTTCAGTGTGTAAGAACGCATTGGCTTTTTATTGGAGAAAGTCACATGTTCCCACTTTGGAGGACTTAGTTGATAAGATGAATCTCCATAGAATATTTGAACTCAGATTTGCCCTTATCAACAATAATTTACTTAAATTTTCTAGGAAGTGGGATATTTGGCTCACTAAATTCCCTCAACCCTCTCATAACGCTGGAACATCTTAATGTGTGTCGTGTTTAGCTCATTAATACGTTTAATTTTTGCTAATGATAGTAATGTGTGTTTAAAGTGTTCAAATTTCTGTATTATCGTATATACTATTTGACGAACAAATTTCTCCCATCTTTCCTGATTATCCATTCCCGTTTGTTCCCTTTCCCTTTCCTTTCCCTCAGAATTTTTCCCTTATTATGATTATTCTTTTGTCACTACTTTTATGCCACGTGTGTCATTCCCCTGTTAAATTGTTTATTAAAAATAAAAAAAAATATGGTAAAACAAAGAGAGTGAGATGCCAGCTCCTTTCATTCAGTCAGTAGCTTCAAACATTTCTGGTATATGAAAAACATGTTTTTCAATGGCAAAAATCAATGAATATTGTAAATGCACAAACAGTAATATCTCCACATTGCACGGTGCAATTCTGAAATTTTTTGCTTTTTCCTGCTAATCCTAGCATGATAAAGAAGATTCAAAGAGAGTGAGATGCCAGCTCCTTTCATTCAGTCAGTAGCTTCAAACATTTCTGGACGTTTTTCAATGGCAAAAATCAATGAATATTGTAAATGCACAAACAGTAATATCTCCACATTGCACGGTGCAATTCTGAAATTTTTAGCTTTTTCCTGTTAATCCTAGCATGATAAAGAAGATTCAAAGAGAGTGAGATGCCAGCTCCTTTCATTCAGTCAGTAGCTTCAAACATTTCTGGTATATGAAAAACATGTTTTTCAATGGCAAAAATCAATGAATATTGTAAATGCACAAACAGTAATATCTCCACATTGCACGGTGCAATTCTGAAATTTTTAGCTTTTTCCTGTTAATCCTAGCATGATAAAGAAGATTCAAAGAGAGTGAGATGCCAGCTCCTTTCATTCAGTCAGTAGCTTCAAACATTTCTGGACGTTTTTCAATGGCAAAAATCAATGAATATTGTAAATGCACAAACAGTAATATCTCCACATTGCACGGTGCAATTCTGAAATTTTTAGCTTTTTCCTGTTAATCCTAGCATGATAAAGAAGATTCAAAGAGAGTGAGATGCCAGCTCCTTTCATTCAGTCAGTAGCTTCAAACATTTCTGGTATATGAAAAACATGTTTTTCAATGGCAAAAATCAATGAATATTGTAAATGCACAAACAGTAATATCTCCACATTGCACGGTGCAATTCTGAAATTTTTAGCTTTTTCCTGTTAATCCTAGCATGATAAAGAAGATTCAAAGAGAGTGAGATGCCAGCTCCTTTCATTCAGTCAGTAGCTTCAAACATTTCTGGACGTTTTTCAATGGCAAAAATCAATGAATATTGTAAATGCACAAACAGTAATATCTCCACATTGCACGGTGCAATTCTGAAATTTTTAGCTTTTTCCTGTTAATCCTAGCATGATAAAGAAGATTCAAAGAGAGTGAGATGCCAGCTCCTTTCATTCAGTCAGTAGCTTCAAACATTTCTGGTATATGAAAAACATGTTTTTCAATGGCAAAAATCAATGAATATTGTAAATGCACAAACAGTAATATCTCCACATTGCACGGTGCAATTCTGAAATTTTTAGCTTTTTCCTGTTAATCCTAGCATGATAAAGAAGATTCAAAGAGAGTGAGATGCCAGCTCCTTTCATTCAGTCAGTAGCTTCAAACATTTCTGGACGTTTTTCAATGGCAAAAATCAATGAATATTGTAAATGCACAAACAGTAATATCTCCACATTGCACGGTGCAATTCTGAAATTTTTAGCTTTTTCCTGTTAATCCTAGCATGATAAAGAAGATTCAAAGAGAGTGAGATGCCAGCTCCTTTCATTCAGTCAGTAGCTTCAAACATTTCTGGACGTTTTTCAATGGCAAAAATCAATGAATATTGTAAATGCACAAACAGTAATATCTCCACATTGCACGGTGCAATTCTGAAATTTTTAGCTTTTTCCTGTTAATCCTAGCATGATAAAGAAGATTCAAAGAGAGTGAGATGCCAGCTCCTTTCATTCAGTCAGTAGCTTCAAACATTTCTGGACGTTTTTCAATGGCAAAAATCAATGAATATTGTAAATGCACAAACAGTAATATCTCCACATTGCACGGTGCAATTCTGAAATTTTTAGCTTTTTCCTGTTAATCCTAGCATGATAAAGAAGATTCAAAGAGAGTGAGATGCCAGCTCCTTTCATTCAGTCAGTAGCTTCAAACATTTCTGGTATATGAAAAACATGTTTTTCAATGGCAAAAATCAATGAATATTGTAAATGCACAAACAGTAATATCTCCACATTGCACGGTGCAATTCTGAAATTTTTAGCTTTTTCCTGTTAATCCTAGCATGATAAAGAAGATTCAAAGAGAGTGAGATGCCAGCTCCTTTCATTCAGTCAGTAGCTTCAAACATTTCTGGACGTTTTTCAATGGCAAAAATCAATGAATATTGTAAATGCACAAACAGTAATATCTCCACATTGCACGGTGCAATTCTGAAATTTTTAGCTTTTTCCTGTTAATCCTAGCATGATAAAGAAGATTCAAAGAGAGTGAGATGCCAGCTCCTTTCATTCAGTCAGTAGCTTCAAACATTTCTGGTATATGAAAAACATGTTTTTCAATGGCAAAAATCAATGAATATTGTAAATGCACAAACAGTAATATCTTCACATTGCACGGTGCAATTCTGAAATTTTTAGCTTTTTCCTGTTAATCCTAGCATGATAAAGAAGATTCAAAGAGAGTGAGATGCCAGCTCCTTTCATTCAGTCAGTAGCTTCAAACATTTCTGGACGTTTTTCAATGGCAAAAATCAATGAATATTGTAAATGCACAAACAGTAATATCTCCACATTGCACGGTGCAATTCTGAAATTTTTAGCTTTTTCCTGTTAATCCTAGCATGATAAAGAAGATTCAAAGAGAGTGAGATGCCAGCTCCTTTCATTCAGTCAGTAGCTTCAAACATTTCTGGTATATGAAAAACATGTTTTTCAATGGCAAAAATCAATGAATATTGTAAATGCACAAACAGTAATATCTCCACATTGCACGGTGCAATTCTGAAATTTTTAGCTTTTTCCTGTTAATCCTAGCATGATAAAGAAGATTCAAAGAGAGTGAGATGCCAGCTCCTTTCATTCAGTCAGTAGCTTCAAACATTTCTGGACGTTTTTCAATGGCAAAAATCAATGAATATTGTAAATGCACAAACAGTAATATCTCCACATTGCACGGTGCAATTCTGAAATTTTTAGCTTTTTCCTGTTAATCCTAGCATGATAAAGAAGATTCAAAGAGAGTGAGATGCCAGCTCCTTTCATTCAGTCAGTAGCTTCAAACATTTCTGGACGTTTTTCAATGGCAAAAATCAATGAATATTGTAAATGCACAAACAGTAATATCTCCACATTGCACGGTGCAATTCTGAAATTTTTAGCTTTTTCCTGTTAATCCTAGCATGATAAAGAAGATTCAAAGAGAGTGAGATGCCAGCTCCTTTCATTCAGTCAGTAGCTTCAAACATTTCTGGACGTTTTTCAATGGCAAAAATCAATGAATATTGTAAATGCACAAACAGTAATATCTCCACATTGCACGGTGCAATTCTGAAATTTTTAGCTTTTTCCTGTTAATCCTAGCATGATAAAGAAGATTCAAA
>NW_027371786.1:0-22933 GCF_046119375.1 Phyllobates terribilis
TGCTAATCCTAGCATGATAAAGAAGATTCAAAGAGAGTGAGATGCCAGCTCCTTTCATTCAGTCAGTAGCTTCAAACATTTCTGGTATATGAAAAACATGTTTTTCAATGGCAAAAATCAATGAATATTGTAAAAGCACAAACAGTAATATCTCCACATTGCACGGTGCAATTCTGAAATTTTTAGCTTTTTCCTGTTAATCCTAGCATGATAAAGAAGATTCAAAGAGAGTGAGATGCCAGCTCCTTTCATTCAGTCAGTAGCTTCAAACATTTCTGGTATATGAAAAACATGTTTTTCAATGGCAAAAATCAATGAATATTGTAAATGCACAAACAGTAATATCTCCACATTGCAAGGTGCAATTCTGAAATTTTTTGCTTTTTCCTGTTAATCCTAGCATGATAAAGAAGATTCAAAGAGAGTGAGATGCCAGCTCCTTTCATTCAGTCAGTAGCTTCAAACATTTCTGGTATATGAAAAACATGTTTTTCAATGGCAAAAATCAATGAATATTGTAAATGCACAAACAGTAATATCTCCACATTGCACGGTGCAATTCTGAAATTTTTAGCTTTTTCCTGTTAATCCTAGCATGATAAAGAAGATTCAAAGAGAGTGAGATGCCAGCTCCTTTCATTCAGTCAGTAGCTTCAAACATTTCTGGTATATGAAAAACATGTTTTTCAATGGCAAAAATCAATGAATATTGTAAATGCACAAACAGTAATATCTCCACATTGCAAGGTGCAATTCTGAAATTTTTTGCTTTTTCCTGCTAATCCTAGCATGATAAAGAAGATTCAAAGAGAGTGAGATGCCAGCTCCTTTCATTCAGTCAGTAGCTTCAAACATTTCTGGTATATGAAAACCATGTTTTTCAATGGCAAAAATCAATGAATATTGTAAATGCACAAACAGTAATATCTCCACATTGCACGGTGCAATTCTGAAATTTGTAGCTTTTTCCTGTTAATCCTAGCATGATAAAGAAGATTCAAAGAGAGTGAGATGCCAGCTCCTTTCATTCAGTCAGTAGCTTCAAACATTTCTGGTATATGAAAAACATGTTTTTCAATGGAAAAAATCAATGAATATTGTAAATGCACAAACAGTAATATCTCCACATTGCAAGGTGCAATTCTGAAATTTTTTGCTTTTTCCTGTTAATCCTAGCATGATAAAGAAGATTCAAAGAGAGTGAGATGCCAGCTCCTTTCATTCAATCAGTAGCTTCAAACATTTCTGGTATATGAAAAACATGTTTTTCAATGGCAAAAATCAATGAATATTGTAAATGCACAAACAGTAATATCTCCGCATTGCAAGGTGCAATTCTGAAATTTTTAGCTTTTTCCTGTTAATCCTAGCATGATAAAGAAGATTCAAAGAGAGTGAGATGCCAGCTCCTTTCATTCAGTCAGTAGCTTCAAACATTTCTGGTATATGAAAAACATGTTTTTCAATGGCAAAAATCAATGAATATTGTAAATGCACAAACAGTAATATCTCCACATTGCAAGGTGCAATTCTGAAATTTTTTGCTTTTTCCTGTTAATCCTAGCATGATAAAGAAGATTCAAAGAGAGTGAGATGCCAGCTCCTTTCATTCAGTCAGTAGCTTCAAACATTTCTGGTATATGAAAAACATGTTTTTCAATGGCAAAAATCAATGAATATTGTAAATGCACAAACAGTAATATCTCCACATTGCACGGTGCAATTCTGAAATTTTTAGCTTTTTCCTGTTAATCCTAGCATGATAAAGAAGATTCAAAGAGAGTGAGATGCCAGCTCCTTTCATTCAGTCAGTAGCTTCAAACATTTCTGGTATATGAAAAACATGTTTTTCAATGGCAAAAATCAATGAATATTGTAAATGCACAAACAGTAATATCTCCACATTGCAAGGTGCAATTCTGAAATTTTTTGCTTTTTCCTGCTAATCCTAGCATGATAAAGAAGATTCAAAGAGAGTGAGATGCCAGCTCCTTTCATTCAGTCAGTAGCTTCAAACATTTCTGGTATATGAAAACCATGTTTTTCAATGGCAAAAATCAATGAATATTGTAAATGCACAAACAGTAATATCTCCACATTGCACGGTGCAATTCTGAAATTTGTAGCTTTTTCCTGTTAATCCTAGCATGATAAAGAAGATTCAAAGAGAGTGAGATGCCAGCTCCTTTCATTCAGTCAGTAGCTTCAAACATTTCTGGTATATGAAAAACATGTTTTTCAATGGCAAAAATCAATGAATATTGTAAATGCACAAACAGTAATATCTCCACATTGCAAGGTGCAATTCTGAAATTTTTTGCTTTTTCCTGTTAATCCTAGCATGATAAAGAAGATTCAAAGAGAGTGAGATGCCAGCTCCTTTCATTCAATCAGTAGCTTCAAACATTTCTGGTATATGAAAAACATGTTTTTCAATGGCAAAAATCAATGAATATTGTAAATGCACAAACAGTAATATCTCCGCATTGCAAGGTGCAATTCTGAAATTTTTTGCTTTTTCCTGCTAATCCTAGCATGATAAAGAAGATTCAAAGAGAGTGAGATGCCAGCTCCTTTCATTCAGTCAGTAGCTTCAAACATTTCTGGTATATGAAAAACATGTTTTTCAATGGCAAAAATCAATGAATATTGTAAATGCACAAACAGTAATATCTCCACATTGCACGGTGCAATTCTGAAATTTTTAGCTTTTTCCTGCTAATCCTAGCATGATAAAGAAGATTCAAAGAGAGTGAGATGCCAGCTCCTTTCATTCAGTCAGTAGCTTCAAACATTTCTGGTATATGAAAAACATGTTTTTCAATGGCAAAAATCAATGAATATTGTAAATGCACAAACAGTAATATCTCCACATTGCACGGTGCAATTCTGAAATTTTTAGCTTTTTCCTGTTAATCCTAGCATGATAAAGAAGATTCAAAGAGAGTGAGATGCCAGCTCCTTTCATTCAGTCAGTAGCTTCAAACATTTCTGGTATATGAAAAACATGTTTTTCAATGGCAAAAATCAATGAATATTGTAAATGCACAAACAGTAATATCTCCACATTGCAAGGTGCAATTCTGAAATTTTTTGCTTTTTCCTGTTAATCCTAGCATGATAAAGAAGATTCAAAGAGAGTGAGATGCCAGCTCCTTTCATTCAGTCAGTAGCTTCAAACATTTCTGGTATATGAAAAACATGTTTTTCAATGGCAAAAATCAATGAATATTGTAAATGCACAAACAGTAATATCTCCACATTGCACGGTGCAATTCTGAAATTTTTAGCTTTTTCCTGTTAATCCTAGATTGATAAAGAAGATTCAAAGAGAGTGAGATGCCAGCTCCTTTCATTCAGTCAGTAGCTTCAAACATTTCTGGTATATGAAAAACATGTTTTTCAATGGCAAAAATCAATGAATATTGTAAATGCACAAACAGTAATATCTCCACATTGCAAGGTGCAATTCTGAAATTTTTTGCTTTTTCCTGTTAATCCTAGCATGATAAAGAAGATTCAAAGAGAGTGAGATGCCAGCTCCTTTCATTCAGTCAGTAGCTTCAAACATTTCTGGTATATGAAAAACATGTTTTTCAATGGCAAAAATCAATGAATATTGTAAATGCACAAACAGTAATATCTCCACATTGCAAGGTGCAATTCTGAAATTTTTTGCTTTTTCCTGCTAATCCTAGCATGATAAAGAAGATTCAAAGAGAGTGAGATGCCAGCTCCTTTTATTCAGTCAGTAGCTTCAAACATTTCTGGTATATGAAAAACGTTTTTCAATGGCAAAAATCAATGAATATTGTAAATGCACAAACAGTAATATCTCCACATTGCACGGTGCAATTCTGAAATTTTTAGCTTTTTCCTGTTAATCCTAGCATGATAAAGAAGATTCAAAGAGAGTGAGATGCCAGCTCCTTTCATTCAGTCAGTAGCTTCAAACATTTCTGGTATATGAAAAACATGTTTTTCAATGGCAAAAATCAATGAATATTGTAAATGCACAAACAGTAATATCTCCACATTGCAAAGTGCAATTCTGAAATTTTTTGCTTTTTCCTGCTAATCCTAGCATGATAAAGAAGATTCAAAGAGAGTGAGATGCCAGCTCCTTTTATTCAGTCAGTAGCTTCAAACATTTCTGGTATATGAAAAACGTTTTTCAATGGCAAAAATCAATGAATATTGTAAATGCACAAACAGTAATATCTCCACATTGCACGGTGCAATTCTGAAATTTTTAGCTTTTTCCTGTTAATCCTAGCATGATAAAGAAGATTCAAAGAGAGTGAGATGCCAGCTCCTTTCATTCAGTCAGTAGCTTCAAACATTTCTGGTATATGAAAAACATGTTTTTCAATGGCAAAAATCAATGAATATTGTAAATGCACAAACAGTAATATCTCCACATTGCAAAGTGCAATTCTGAAATTTTTTGCTTTTTCCTGCTAATCCTAGCATGATAAAGAAGATTCAAAGAGAGTGAGATGCCAGCTCCTTTCATTCAGTCAGTAGCTTCAAACATTTCTGGTATATGAAAAACGTTTTTCAATGGCAAAAATCAATGAATATTGTAAAAGCACAAACAGTAATATCTCCACATTGCACGGTGCAATTCTGAAATTTTTAGCTTTTTCCTGTTAATCCTAGCATGATAAAGATTCAAAGAGAGTGAGATGCCAGCTCCTTTCATTCAGTCAGTAGCTTCAAACATTTCTGGTATATGAAAAACATGTTTTTCAATGGCAAAAATCAATGAATATTGTAAATGCACAAACAGTAATATCTCCACATTGCAAAGTGCAATTCTGAAATTTTTTGCTTTTTCCTGCTAATCCTAGCATGATAAAGAAGATTCAAAGAGAGTGAGATGCCAGCTCCTTTCATTCAGTCAGTAGCTTCAAACATTTCTGGTATATGAAAAACATGTTTTTCAATGGCAAAAATCAATGAATATTGTAAAAGCACAAACAGTAATATCTCCACATTGCACGGTGCAATTCTGAAATTTTTAGCTTTTTCCTGTTAATCCTAGCATGATAAAGAAGATTCAAAGAGAGTGAGATGCCAGCTCCTTTCATTCAGTCAGTAGCTTCAAACATTTCTGGTATATGAAAAACATGTTTTTCAATGGCAAAAATCAATGAATATTGTAAATGCACAAACAGTAATATCTCCACATTGCAAGGTGCAATTCTGAAATTTTTTGCTTTTTCCTGTTAATCCTAGCATGATAAAGAAGATTCAAAGAGAGTGAGATGCCAGCTCTTTCATTCAGTCAGTAGCTTCAAACATTTCTGGTATATGAAAAACATGTTTTTCAATGGCAAAAATCAATGAATATTGTAAATGCACAAACAGTAATATCTCCACATTGCACGGTGCAATTCTGAAATTTTTAGCTTTTTCCTGTTAATCCTAGCATGATAAAGAAGATTCAAAGAGAGTGAGATGCCAGCTCCTTTCATTCAGTCAGTAGCTTCAAACATTTCTGGTATATGAAAAACATGTTTTTCAATGGCAAAAATCAATGAATATTGTAAATGCACAAACAGTAATATCTCCACATTGCAAGGTGCAATTCTGAAATTTTTTGCTTTTTCCTGCTAATCCTAGCATGATAAAGAAGATTCAAAGAGAGTGAGAAGCCAGCTCCTTTCATTCAGTCAGTAGCTTCAAACATTTCTGGTATATGAAAACCATGTTTTTCAATGGCAAAAATCAATGAATATTGTAAATGCACAAACAGTAATATCTCCACATTGCACGGTGCAATTCTGAAATTTGTAGCTTTTTCCTGTTAATCCTAGCATGATAAAGAAGATTCAAAGAGAGTGAGATGCCAGCTCCTTTCATTCAGTCAGTAGCTTCAAACATTTCTGGTATATGAAAAACATGTTTTTCAATGGAAAAAATCAATGAATATTGTAAATGCACAAACAGTAATATCTCCACATTGCAAGGTGCAATTCTGAAATTTTTTGCTTTTTCCTGTTAATCCTAGCATGATAAAGAAGATTCAAAGAGAGTGAGATGCCAGCTCCTTTCATTCAATCAGTAGCTTCAAACATTTCTGGTATATGAAAAACATGTTTTTCAATGGCAAAAATCAATGAATATTGTAAATGCACAAACAGTAATATCTCCGCATTGCAAGGTGCAATTCTGAAATTTTTAGCTTTTTCCTGTTAATCCTAGCATGATAAAGAAGATTCAAAGAGAGTGAGATGCCAGCTCCTTTCATTCAGTCAGTAGCTTCAAACATTTCTGGTATATGAAAAACATGTTTTTCAATGGCAAAAATCAATGAATATTGTAAATGCACAAACAGTAATATCTCCACATTGCAAGGTGCAATTCTGAAATTTTTTGCTTTTTCCTGTTAATCCTAGCATGATAAAGAAGATTCAAAGAGAGTGAGATGCCAGCTCCTTTCATTCAGTCAGTAGCTTCAAACATTTCTGGTATATGAAAAACATGTTTTTCAATGGCAAAAATCAATGAATATTGTAAATGCACAAACAGTAATATCTCCACATTGCACGGTGCAATTCTGAAATTTTTAGCTTTTTCCTGTTAATCCTAGCATGATAAAGAAGATTCAAAGAGAGTGAGATGCCAGCTCCTTTCATTCAGTCAGTAGCTTCAAACATTTCTGGTATATGAAAAACATGTTTTTCAATGGCAAAAATCAATGAATATTGTAAATGCACAAACAGTAATATCTCCACATTGCAAGGTGCAATTCTGAAATTTTTTGCTTTTTCCTGCTAATCCTAGCATGATAAAGAAGATTCAAAGAGAGTGAGATGCCAGCTCCTTTCATTCAGTCAGTAGCTTCAAACATTTCTGGTATATGAAAACCATGTTTTTCAATGGCAAAAATCAATGAATATTGTAAATGCACAAACAGTAATATCTCCACATTGCACGGTGCAATTCTGAAATTTGTAGCTTTTTCCTGTTAATCCTAGCATGATAAAGAAGATTCAAAGAGAGTGAGATGCCAGCTCCTTTCATTCAGTCAGTAGCTTCAAACATTTCTGGTATATGAAAAACATGTTTTTCAATGGCAAAAATCAATGAATATTGTAAATGCACAAACAGTAATATCTCCACATTGCAAGGTGCAATTCTGAAATTTTTTGCTTTTTCCTGTTAATCCTAGCATGATAAAGAAGATTCAAAGAGAGTGAGATGCCAGCTCCTTTCATTCAATCAGTAGCTTCAAACATTTCTGGTATATGAAAAACATGTTTTTCAATGGCAAAAATCAATGAATATTGTAAATGCACAAACAGTAATATCTCCGCATTGCAAGGTGCAATTCTGAAATTTTTTGCTTTTTCCTGCTAATCCTAGCATGATAAAGAAGATTCAAAGAGAGTGAGATGCCAGCTCCTTTCATTCAGTCAGTAGCTTCAAACATTTCTGGTATATGAAAAACATGTTTTTCAATGGCAAAAATCAATGAATATTGTAAATGCACAAACAGTAATATCTCCACATTGCACGGTGCAATTCTGAAATTTTTAGCTTTTTCCTGCTAATCCTAGCATGATAAAGAAGATTCAAAGAGAGTGAGATGCCAGCTCCTTTCATTCAGTCAGTAGCTTCAAACATTTCTGGTATATGAAAAACATGTTTTTCAATGGCAAAAATCAATGAATATTGTAAATGCACAAACAGTAATATCTCCACATTGCACGGTGCAATTCTGAAATTTTTAGCTTTTTCCTGTTAATCCTAGCATGATAAAGAAGATTCAAAGAGAGTGAGATGCCAGCTCCTTTCATTCAGTCAGTAGCTTCAAACATTTCTGGTATATGAAAAACATGTTTTTCAATGGCAAAAATCAATGAATATTGTAAATGCACAAACAGTAATATCTCCACATTGCAAGGTGCAATTCTGAAATTTTTTGCTTTTTCCTGTTAATCCTAGCATGATAAAGAAGATTCAAAGAGAGTGAGATGCCAGCTCCTTTCATTCAGTCAGTAGCTTCAAACATTTCTGGTATATGAAAAACATGTTTTTCAATGGCAAAAATCAATGAATATTGTAAATGCACAAACAGTAATATCTCCACATTGCACGGTGCAATTCTGAAATTTTTAGCTTTTTCCTGTTAATCCTAGATTGATAAAGAAGATTCAAAGAGAGTGAGATGCCAGCTCCTTTCATTCAGTCAGTAGCTTCAAACATTTCTGGTATATGAAAAACATGTTTTTCAATGGCAAAAATCAATGAATATTGTAAATGCACAAACAGTAATATCTCCACATTGCAAGGTGCAATTCTGAAATTTTTTGCTTTTTCCTGTTAATCCTAGCATGATAAAGAAGATTCAAAGAGAGTGAGATGCCAGCTCCTTTCATTCAGTCAGTAGCTTCAAACATTTCTGGTATATGAAAAACATGTTTTTCAATGGCAAAAATCAATGAATATTGTAAATGCACAAACAGTAATATCTCCACATTGCAAGGTGCAATTCTGAAATTTTTTGCTTTTTCCTGCTAATCCTAGCATGATAAAGAAGATTCAAAGAGAGTGAGATGCCAGCTCCTTTTATTCAGTCAGTAGCTTCAAACATTTCTGGTATATGAAAAACGTTTTTCAATGGCAAAAATCAATGAATATTGTAAATGCACAAACAGTAATATCTCCACATTGCACGGTGCAATTCTGAAATTTTTAGCTTTTTCCTGTTAATCCTAGCATGATAAAGAAGATTCAAAGAGAGTGAGATGCCAGCTCCTTTCATTCAGTCAGTAGCTTCAAACATTTCTGGTATATGAAAAACATGTTTTTCAATGGCAAAAATCAATGAATATTGTAAATGCACAAACAGTAATATCTCCACATTGCAAAGTGCAATTCTGAAATTTTTTGCTTTTTCCTGCTAATCCTAGCATGATAAAGAAGATTCAAAGAGAGTGAGATGCCAGCTCCTTTTATTCAGTCAGTAGCTTCAAACATTTCTGGTATATGAAAAACGTTTTTCAATGGCAAAAATCAATGAATATTGTAAATGCACAAACAGTAATATCTCCACATTGCACGGTGCAATTCTGAAATTTTTAGCTTTTTCCTGTTAATCCTAGCATGATAAAGAAGATTCAAAGAGAGTGAGATGCCAGCTCCTTTCATTCAGTCAGTAGCTTCAAACATTTCTGGTATATGAAAAACATGTTTTTCAATGGCAAAAATCAATGAATATTGTAAATGCACAAACAGTAATATCTCCGCATTGCAAGGTGCAATTCTGAAATTTTTTGCTTTTTCCTGCTAATCCTAGCATGATAAAGAAGATTCAAAGAGAGTGAGATGCCAGCTCCTTTCATTCAGTCAGTAGCTTCAAACATTTCTGGTATATGAAAAACATGTTTTTCAATGGCAAAAATCAATGAATATTGTAAATGCACAAACAGTAATATCTCCACATTGCACGGTGCAATTCTGAAATTTTTAGCTTTTTCCTGCTAATCCTAGCATGATAAAGAAGATTCAAAGAGAGTGAGATGCCAGCTCCTTTCATTCAGTCAGTAGCTTCAAACATTTCTGGTATATGAAAAACATGTTTTTCAATGGCAAAAATCAATGAATATTGTAAATGCACAAACAGTAATATCTCCACATTGCACGGTGCAATTCTGAAATTTTTAGCTTTTTCCTGTTAATCCTAGCATGATAAAGAAGATTCAAAGAGAGTGAGATGCCAGCTCCTTTCATTCAGTCAGTAGCTTCAAACATTTCTGGTATATGAAAAACATGTTTTTCAATGGCAAAAATCAATGAATATTGTAAATGCACAAACAGTAATATCTCCACATTGCAAGGTGCAATTCTGAAATTTTTTGCTTTTTCCTGTTAATCCTAGCATGATAAAGAAGATTCAAAGAGAGTGAGATGCCAGCTCCTTTCATTCAGTCAGTAGCTTCAAACATTTCTGGTATATGAAAAACATGTTTTTCAATGGCAAAAATCAATGAATATTGTAAATGCACAAACAGTAATATCTCCACATTGCACGGTGCAATTCTGAAATTTTTAGCTTTTTCCTGTTAATCCTAGATTGATAAAGAAGATTCAAAGAGAGTGAGATGCCAGCTCCTTTCATTCAGTCAGTAGCTTCAAACATTTCTGGTATATGAAAAACATGTTTTTCAATGGCAAAAATCAATGAATATTGTAAATGCACAAACAGTAATATCTCCACATTGCAAGGTGCAATTCTGAAATTTTTTGCTTTTTCCTGTTAATCCTAGCATGATAAAGAAGATTCAAAGAGAGTGAGATGCCAGCTCCTTTCATTCAGTCAGTAGCTTCAAACATTTCTGGTATATGAAAAACATGTTTTTCAATGGCAAAAATCAATGAATATTGTAAATGCACAAACAGTAATATCTCCACATTGCAAGGTGCAATTCTGAAATTTTTTGCTTTTTCCTGCTAATCCTAGCATGATAAAGAAGATTCAAAGAGAGTGAGATGCCAGCTCCTTTTATTCAGTCAGTAGCTTCAAACATTTCTGGTATATGAAAAACGTTTTTCAATGGCAAAAATCAATGAATATTGTAAATGCACAAACAGTAATATCTCCACATTGCACGGTGCAATTCTGAAATTTTTAGCTTTTTCCTGTTAATCCTAGCATGATAAAGAAGATTCAAAGAGAGTGAGATGCCAGCTCCTTTCATTCAGTCAGTAGCTTCAAACATTTCTGGTATATGAAAAACATGTTTTTCAATGGCAAAAATCAATGAATATTGTAAATGCACAAACAGTAATATCTCCACATTGCAAAGTGCAATTCTGAAATTTTTTGCTTTTTCCTGCTAATCCTAGCATGATAAAGAAGATTCAAAGAGAGTGAGATGCCAGCTCCTTTTATTCAGTCAGTAGCTTCAAACATTTCTGGTATATGAAAAACGTTTTTCAATGGCAAAAATCAATGAATATTGTAAATGCACAAACAGTAATATCTCCACATTGCACGGTGCAATTCTGAAATTTTTAGCTTTTTCCTGTTAATCCTAGCATGATAAAGAAGATTCAAAGAGAGTGAGATGCCAGCTCCTTTCATTCAGTCAGTAGCTTCAAACATTTCTGGTATATGAAAAACATGTTTTTCAATGGCAAAAATCAATGAATATTGTAAATGCACAAACAGTAATATCTCCACATTGCAAAGTGCAATTCTGAAATTTTTTGCTTTTTCCTGCTAATCCTAGCATGATAAAGAAGATTCAAAGAGAGTGAGATGCCAGCTCCTTTCATTCAGTCAGTAGCTTCAAACATTTCTGGTATATGAAAAACGTTTTTCAATGGCAAAAATCAATGAATATTGTAAAAGCACAAACAGTAATATCTCCACATTGCACGGTGCAATTCTGAAATTTTTAGCTTTTTCCTGTTAATCCTAGCATGATAAAGATTCAAAGAGAGTGAGATGCCAGCTCCTTTCATTCAGTCAGTAGCTTCAAACATTTCTGGTATATGAAAAACATGTTTTTCAATGGCAAAAATCAATGAATATTGTAAATGCACAAACAGTAATATCTCCACATTGCAAAGTGCAATTCTGAAATTTTTTGCTTTTTCCTGCTAATCCTAGCATGATAAAGAAGATTCAAAGAGAGTGAGATGCCAGCTCCTTTCATTCAGTCAGTAGCTTCAAACATTTCTGGTATATGAAAAACATGTTTTTCAATGGCAAAAATCAATGAATATTGTAAAAGCACAAACAGTAATATCTCCACATTGCACGGTGCAATTCTGAAATTTTTAGCTTTTTCCTGTTAATCCTAGCATGATAAAGAAGATTCAAAGAGAGTGAGATGCCAGCTCCTTTCATTCAGTCAGTAGCTTCAAACATTTCTGGTATATGAAAAACATGTTTTTCAATGGCAAAAATCAATGAATATTGTAAATGCACAAACAGTAATATCTCCACATTGCAAGGTGAAATTCTGAAATTTTTTGCTTTTTCCTGCTAATCCTAGCATGATAAAGAAGATTCAAAGAGAGTGAGATGCCAGCTCCTTTCATTCAGTCAGTAGCTTCAAACATTTCTGGTATATGAAAAACATGTTTTTCAATGGCAAAAATCAATGAATATTGTAAATGCACAAACAGTAATATCTCCACATTGCACGGTGCAATTCTGAAATTTTTAGCTTTTTCCTGTTAATCCTAGCATGATAAAGAAGATTCAAAGAGAGTGAGATGCCAGCTCCTTTCATTCAGTCAGTAGCTTCAAACATTTCTGGTATATGAAAAACATGTTTTTCAATGGCAAAAATCAATGAATATTGTAAATGCACAAACAGTAATATCTCCACATTGCAAGTTGCAATTCTGAAATTTTTTGCTTTTTCCTGTTAATCCTAGCATGATAAAGAAGATTCAAAGAGAGTGAGATGCCAGCTCCTTTCATTCAGTCAGTAGCTTCAAACATTTCTGGTATATGAAAAACATGTTTTTCAATGGCAAAAATCAATGAATATTGTAAATGCACAAACAGTAATATCTCCACATTGCACGGTGCAATTCTGAAATTTTTAGCTTTTTCCTGTTAATCCTAGCATGATAAAGAAGATTCAAAGAGAGTGAGATGCCAGCTCCTTTCATTCAGTCAGTAGCTTCAAACATTTCTGGTATATGAAAAACATGTTTTTCAATGGCAAAAATCAATGAATATTGTAAATGCACAAACAGTAATATCTCCACATTGCAAGGTGCAATTCTGAAATTTTTTGCTTTTTCCTGCTAATCCTAGCATGATAAAGAAGATTCAAAGAGAGTGAGATGCCAGCTCCTTTCATTCAGTCAGTAGCTTCAAACATTTCTGGTATATGAAAACCATGTTTTTCAATGGCAAAAATCAATGAATATTGTAAATGCACAAACAGTAATATCTCCACATTGCACGGTGCAATTCTGAAATTTGTAGCTTTTTCCTGTTAATCCTAGCATGATAAAGAAGATTCAAAGAGAGTGAGATGCCAGCTCCTTTCATTCAGTCAGTAGCTTCAAACATTTCTGGTATATGAAAAACATGTTTTTCAATGGAAAAAATCAATGAATATTGTAAATGCACAAACAGTAATATCTCCACATTGCAAGGTGCAATTCTGAAATTTTTTGCTTTTTCCTGTTAATCCTAGCATGATAAAGAAGATTCAAAGAGAGTGAGATGCCAGCTCCTTTCATTCAATCAGTAGCTTCAAACATTTCTGGTATATGAAAAACATGTTTTTCAATGGCAAAAATCAATGAATATTGTAAATGCACAAACAGTAATATCTCCGCATTGCAAGGTGCAATTCTGAAATTTTTTGCTTTTTCCTGCTAATCCTAGCATGATAAAGAAGATTCAAAGAGAGTGAGATGCCAGCTCCTTTCATTCAGTCAGTAGCTTCAAACATTTCTGGTATATGAAAAACATGTTTTTCAATGGCAAAAATCAATGAATATTGTAAATGCACAAACAGTAATATCTCCACATTGCACGGTGCAATTCTGAAATTTTTAGCTTTTTCCTGCTAATCCTAGCATGATAAAGAAGATTCAGAGTGAGATGCCAGCTCCTTTCATTCAGTCAGTAGCTTCAAACATTTCTGGTATATGAAAAACATGTTTTTCAATGGCAAAAATCAATGAATATTGTAAATGCACAAACAGTAATATCTCCACATTGCACGGTGCAATTCTGAAATTTTTAGCTTTTTCCTGTTAATCCTAGCATGATAAAGAAGATTCAAAGAGAGTGAGATGCCAGCTCCTTTCATTCAGTCAGTAGCTTCAAACATTTCTGGTATATGAAAAACATGTTTTTCAATGGCAAAAATCAATGAATATTGTAAATGCACAAACAGTAATATCTCCACATTGCACGGTGCAATTCTGAAATTTTTAGCTTTTTCCTGTTAATCCTAGCATGATAAAGAAGATTCAAAGAGAGTGAGATGCCAGCTCCTTTCATTCAGTCAGTAGCTTCAAACATTTCTGGTATATGAAAAACATGTTTTTCAATGGCAAAAATCAATGAATATTGTAAATGCACAAACAGTAATATCTCCACATTGCAAGGTGCAATTCTGAAATTTTTTGCTTTTTCCTGTTAATCCTAGCATGATAAAGAAGATTCAAAGAGAGTGAGATGCCAGCTCCTTTCATTCAGTCAGTAGCTTCAAACATTTCTGGTATATGAAAAACATGTTTTTCAATGGCAAAAATCAATGAATATTGTAAATGCACAAACAGTAATATCTCCACATTGCAAGGTGCAATTCTGAAATTTTTTGCTTTTTCCTGCTAATCCTAGCATGATAAAGAAGATTCAAAGAGAGTGAGATGCCAGCTCCTTTTATTCAGTCAGTAGCTTCAAACATTTCTGGTATATGAAAAACGTTTTTCAATGGCAAAAATCAATGAATATTGTAAATGCACAAACAGTAATATCTCCACATTGCACGGTGCAATTCTGAAATTTTTAGCTTTTTCCTGTTAATCCTAGCATGATAAAGAAGATTCAAAGAGAGTGAGATGCCAGCTCCTTTCATTCAGTCAGTAGCTTCAAACATTTCTGGTATATGAAAAACATGTTTTTCAATGGCAAAAATCAATGAATATTGTAAATGCACAAACAGTAATATCTCCACATTGCAAAGTGCAATTCTGAAATTTTTTGCTTTTTCCTGCTAATCCTAGCATGATAAAGAAGATTCAAAGAGAGTGAGATGCCAGCTCCTTTTATTCAGTCAGTAGCTTCAAACATTTCTGGTATATGAAAAACGTTTTTCAATGGCAAAAATCAATGAATATTGTAAATGCACAAACAGTAATATCTCCACATTGCACGGTGCAATTCTGAAATTTTTAGCTTTTTCCTGTTAATCCTAGCATGATAAAGAAGATTCAAAGAGAGTGAGATGCCAGCTCCTTTCATTCAGTCAGTAGCTTCAAACATTTCTGGTATATGAAAAACATGTTTTTCAATGGCAAAAATCAATGAATATTGTAAATGCACAAACAGTAATATCTCCACATTGCAAAGTGCAATTCTGAAATTTTTTGCTTTTTCCTGCTAATCCTAGCATGATAAAGAAGATTCAAAGAGAGTGAGATGCCAGCTCCTTTCATTCAGTCAGTAGCTTCAAACATTTCTGGTATATGAAAAACATGTTTTTCAATGGCAAAAATCAATGAATATTGTAAATGCACAAACAGTAATATCTCCACATTGCACGGTGCAATTCTGAAATTTTTTGCTTTTTCCTGCTAATCCAAGCATGATAAAGAAGATTCAAAGAGAGTGAGATGCCAGCTCCTTTTATTCAGTCAGTAGCTTCAAACATTTCTGGTATATGAAAAACGTTTTTCAATGGCAAAAATCAATGAATATTGTAAATGCACAAACAGTAATATCTCCACATTGCACGGTGCAATTCTGAAATTTTTAGCTTTTTCCTGTTAATCCTAGCATGATAAAGAAGATTCAAAGAGAGTGAGATGCCAGCTCCTTTCATTCAGTCAGTACCTTCAAACATTTCTGGTATATGAAAAACATGTTTTTCAATGGCAAAAATCAATGAATATTGTAAATGCACAAACAGTAATATCTCCACATTGCAAAGTGCAATTCTGAAATTTTTTGCTTTTTCCTGCTAATCCTAGCATGATAAAGAAGATTCAAAGAGAGTGAGATGCCAGCTCCTTTCATTCAGTCAGTAGCTTCAAACATTTCTGGTATATGAAAAACGTTTTTCAATGGCAAAAATCAATGAATATTGTAAAAGCACAAACAGTAATATCTCCACATTGCACGGTGCAATTCTGAAATTTTTAGCTTTTTCCTGTTAATCCTAGCATGATAAAGATTCAAAGAGAGTGAGATGCCAGCTCCTTTCATTCAGTCAGTAGCTTCAAACATTTCTGGTATATGAAAAACATGTTTTTCAATGGCAAAAATCAATGAATATTGTAAATGCACAAACAGTAATATCTCCACATTGCAAAGTGCAATTCTGAAATTTTTTGCTTTTTCCTGCTAATCCTAGCATGATAAAGAAGATTCAAAGAGAGTGAGATGCCAGCTCCTTTCATTCAGTCAGTAGCTTCAAACATTTCTGGTATATGAAAAACATGTTTTTCAATGGCAAAAATCAATGAATATTGTAAAAGCACAAACAGTAATATCTCCACATTGCACGGTGCAATTCTGAAATTTTTAGCTTTTTCCTGTTAATCCTAGCATGATAAAGAAGATTCAAAGAGAGTGAGATGCCAGCTCCTTTCATTCAGTCAGTAGCTTCAAACATTTCTGGTATATGAAAAACATGTTTTTCAATGGCAAAAATCAATGAATATTGTAAATGCACAAACAGTAATATCTCCACATTGCAAGGTGCAATTCTGAAATTTTTTGCTTTTTCCTGCTAATCCTAGCATGATAAAGAAGATTCAAAGAGAGTGAGATGCCAGCTCCTTTCATTCAGTCAGTAGCTTCAAACATTTCTGGTATATGAAAAACATGTTTTTCAATGGCAAAAATCAATGAATATTGTAAATGCACAAACAGTAATATCTCCACATTGCACGGTGCAATTCTGAAATTTTTAGCTTTTTCCTGTTAATCCTAGCATGATAAAGAAGATTCAAAGAGAGTGAGATGCCAGCTCCTTTCATTCAGTCAGTAGCTTCAAACATTTCTGGTATATGAAAAACATGTTTTTCAATGGCAAAAATCAATGAATATTGTAAATGCACAAACAGTAATATCTCCACATTGCAAGGTGCAATTCTGAAATTTTTTGCTTTTTCCTGTTAATCCTAGCATGATAAAGAAGATTCAAAGAGAGTGAGATGCCAGCTCCTTTCATTCAGTCAGTAGCTTCAAACATTTCTGGTATATGAAAAACATGTTTTTCAATGGCAAAAATCAATGAATATTGTAAATGCACAAACAGTAATATCTCCACATTGCACGGTGCAATTCTGAAATTTTTAGCTTTTTCCTGTTAATCCTAGCATGATAAAGAAGATTCAAAGAGAGTGAGATGCCAGCTCCTTTCATTCAGTCAGTAGCTTCAAACATTTCTGGTATATGAAAAACATGTTTTTCAATGGCAAAAATCAATGAATATTGTAAATGCACAAACAGTAATATCTCCACATTGCACGGTGCAATTCTGAAATTTGTAGCTTTTTCCTGTTAATCCTAGCATGATAAAGAAGATTCAAAGAGAGTGAGATGCCAGCTCCTTTCATTCAGTCAGTAGCTTCAAACATTTCTGGTATATGAAAAACATGTTTTTCAATGGAAAAAATCAATGAATATTGTAAATGCACAAACAGTAATATCTCCACATTGCAAGGTGCAATTCTGAAATTTTTTGCTTTTTCCTGTTAATCCTAGCATGATAAAGAAGATTCAAAGAGAGTGAGATGCCAGCTCCTTTCATTCAATCAGTAGCTTCAAACATTTCTGGTATATGAAAAACATGTTTTTCAATGGCAAAAATCAATGAATATTGTAAATGCACAAACAGTAATATCTCCGCATTGCAAGGTGCAATTCTGAAATTTTTTGCTTTTTCCTGCTAATCCTAGCATGATAAAGAAGATTCAAAGAGAGTGAGATGCCAGCTCCTTTCATTCAGTCAGTAGCTTCAAACATTTCTGGTATATGAAAAACATGTTTTTCAATGGCAAAAATCAATGAATATTGTAAATGCACAAACAGTAATATCTCCACATTGCACGGTGCAATTCTGAAATTTTTAGCTTTTTCCTGCTAATCCTAGCATGATAAAGAAGATTCAGAGTGAGATGCCAGCTCCTTTCATTCAGTCAGTAGCTTCAAACATTTCTGGTATATGAAAAACATGTTTTTCAATGGCAAAAATCAATGAATATTGTAAATGCACAAACAGTAATATCTCCACATTGCACGGTGCAATTCTGAAATTTTTAGCTTTTTCCTGTTAATCCTAGCATGATAAAGAAGATTCAAAGAGAGTGAGATGCCAGCTCCTTTCATTCAGTCAGTAGCTTCAAACATTTCTGGTATATGAAAAACATGTTTTTCAATGGCAAAAATCAATGAATATTGTAAATGCACAAACAGTAATATCTCCACATTGCACGGTGCAATTCTGAAATTTTTAGCTTTTTCCTGTTAATCCTAGCATGATAAAGAAGATTCAAAGAGAGTGAGATGCCAGCTCCTTTCATTCAGTCAGTAGCTTCAAACATTTCTGGTATATGAAAAACATGTTTTTCAATGGCAAAAATCAATGAATATTGTAAATGCACAAACAGTAATATCTCCACATTGCAAGGTGCAATTCTGAAATTTTTTGCTTTTTCCTGTTAATCCTAGCATGATAAAGAAGATTCAAAGAGAGTGAGATGCCAGCTCCTTTCATTCAGTCAGTAGCTTCAAACATTTCTGGTATATGAAAAACATGTTTTTCAATGGCAAAAATCAATGAATATTGTAAATGCACAAACAGTAATATCTCCACATTGCAAGGTGCAATTCTGAAATTTTTTGCTTTTTCCTGCTAATCCTAGCATGATAAAGAAGATTCAAAGAGAGTGAGATGCCAGCTCCTTTTATTCAGTCAGTAGCTTCAAACATTTCTGGTATATGAAAAACGTTTTTCAATGGCAAAAATCAATGAATATTGTAAATGCACAAACAGTAATATCTCCACATTGCACGGTGCAATTCTGAAATTTTTAGCTTTTTCCTGTTAATCCTAGCATGATAAAGAAGATTCAAAGAGAGTGAGATGCCAGCTCCTTTCATTCAGTCAGTAGCTTCAAACATTTCTGGTATATGAAAAACATGTTTTTCAATGGCAAAAATCAATGAATATTGTAAATGCACAAACAGTAATATCTCCACATTGCAAAGTGCAATTCTGAAATTTTTTGCTTTTTCCTGCTAATCCTAGCATGATAAAGAAGATTCAAAGAGAGTGAGATGCCAGCTCCTTTTATTCAGTCAGTAGCTTCAAACATTTCTGGTATATGAAAAACGTTTTTCAATGGCAAAAATCAATGAATATTGTAAATGCACAAACAGTAATATCTCCACATTGCACGGTGCAATTCTGAAATTTTTAGCTTTTTCCTGTTAATCCTAGCATGATAAAGAAGATTCAAAGAGAGTGAGATGCCAGCTCCTTTCATTCAGTCAGTAGCTTCAAACATTTCTGGTATATGAAAAACATGTTTTTCAATGGCAAAAATCAATGAATATTGTAAATGCACAAACAGTAATATCTCCACATTGCAAAGTGCAATTCTGAAATTTTTTGCTTTTTCCTGCTAATCCTAGCATGATAAAGAAGATTCAAAGAGAGTGAGATGCCAGCTCCTTTCATTCAGTCAGTAGCTTCAAACATTTCTGGTATATGAAAAACATGTTTTTCAATGGCAAAAATCAATGAATATTGTAAATGCACAAACAGTAATATCTCCACATTGCACGGTGCAATTCTGAAATTTTTTGCTTTTTCCTGCTAATCCAAGCATGATAAAGAAGATTCAAAGAGAGTGAGATGCCAGCTCCTTTTATTCAGTCAGTAGCTTCAAACATTTCTGGTATATGAAAAACGTTTTTCAATGGCAAAAATCAATGAATATTGTAAATGCACAAACAGTAATATCTCCACATTGCACGGTGCAATTCTGAAATTTTTAGCTTTTTCCTGTTAATCCTAGCATGATAAAGAAGATTCAAAGAGAGTGAGATGCCAGCTCCTTTCATTCAGTCAGTAGCTTCAAACATTTCTGGTATATGAAAAACATGTTTTTCAATGGCAAAAATCAATGAATATTGTAAATGCACAAACAGTAATATCTCCACATTGCAAAGTGCAATTCTGAAATTTTTTGCTTTTTCCTGCTAATCCTAGCATGATAAAGAAGATTCAAAGAGAGTGAGATGCCAGCTCCTTTCATTCAGTCAGTAGCTTCAAACATTTCTGGTATATGAAAAACGTTTTTCAATGGCAAAAATCAATGAATATTGTAAAAGCACAAACAGTAATATCTCCACATTGCACGGTGCAATTCTGAAATTTTTAGCTTTTTCCTGTTAATCCTAGCATGATAAAGAAGATTCAAAGAGAGTGAGATGCCAGCTCCTTTCATTCAGTCAGTAGCTTCAAACATTTCTGGTATATGAAAAACATGTTTTTCAATGGCAAAAATCAATGAATATTGTAAATGCACAAACAGTAATATCTCCACATTGCAAAGTGCAATTCTGAAATTTTTTGCTTTTTCCTGCTAATCCTAGCATGATAAAGAAGATTCAAAGAGAGTGAGATGCCAGCTCCTTTCATTCAGTCAGTAGCTTCAAACATTTCTGGTATATGAAAAACATGTTTTTCAATGGCAAAAATCAATGAATATTGTAAAAGCACAAACAGTAATATCTCCACATTGCACGGTGCAATTCTGAAATTTTTAGATTTTTCCTGTTAATCCTAGCATGATAAAGAAGATTCAAAGAGAGTGAGATGCCAGCTCCTTTCATTCAGTCAGTAGCTTCAAACATTTCTGGTATATGAAAAACATGTTTTTCAATGGCAAAAATCAATGAATATTGTAAATGCACAAACAGTAATATCTCCACATTGCAAGGTGCAATTCTGAAATTTTTTGCTTTTTCCTGCTAATCCTAGCATGATAAAGAAGATTCAAAGAGAGTGAGATGCCAGCTCCTTTCATTCAGTCAGTAGCTTCAAACATTTCTGGTATATGAAAAACATGTTTTTCAATGGCAAAAATCAATGAATATTGTAAATGCACAAACAGTAATATCTCCACATTGCACGGTGCAATTCTGAAATTTTTAGCTTTTTCCTGTTAATCCTAGCATGATAAAGAAGATTCAAAGAGAGTGAGATGCCAGCTCCTTTCATTCAGTCAGTAGCTTCAAACATTTCTGGTATATGAAAAACATGTTTTTCAATGGCAAAAATCAATGAATATTGTAAATGCACAAACAGTAATATCTCCACATTGCAAAGTGCAATTCTGAAATTTTTTGCTTTTTCCTGCTAATCCTAGCATGATAAAGAAGATTCAAAGAGAGTGAGATGCCAGCTCCTTTCATTCAGTCAGTAGCTTCAAACATTTCTGGTATATGAAAAACATGTTTTTCAATGGCAAAAATCAATGAATATTGTAAATGCACAAACAGTAATATCTCCACATTGCAAAGTGCAATTCTGAAATTTTTTGCTTTTTCCTGCTAATCCTAGCATGATAAAGAAGATTCAAAGAGAGTGAGATGCCAGCTCCTTTTATTCAGTCAGTAGCTTCAAACATTTCTGGTATATGAAAAACGTTTTTCAATGGCAAAAATCAATGAATATTGTAAATGCACAAACAGTAATATCTCCACATTGCACGGTGCAATTCTGAAATTTTTAGCTTTTTCCTGTTAATCCTAGCATGATAAAGAAGATTCAAAGAGAGTGAGATGCCAGCTCCTTTCATTCAGTCAGTAGCTTCAAACATTTCTGGTATATGAAAAACATGTTTTTCAATGGCAAAAATCAATGAATATTGTAAATGCACAAACAGTAATATCTCCACATTGCAAAGTGCAATTCTGAAATTTTTTGCTTTTTCCTGCTAATCCTAGCATGATAAAGAAGATTCAAAGAGAGTGAGATGCCAGCTCCTTTCATTCAGTCAGTAGCTTCAAACATTTCTGGTATATGAAAAACATGTTTTTCAATGGCAAAAATCAATGAATATTGTAAAAGCACAAACAGTAATATCTCCACATTGCACGGTGCAATTCTGAAATTTTTAGCTTTTTCCTGTTAATCCTAGCATGATAAAGAAGATTCAAAGAGAGTGAGATGCCAGCTCCTTTCATTCAGTCAGTAGCTTCAAACATTTCTGGTATATGAAAAACATGTTTTTCAATGGCAAAAATCAATGAATATTGTAAATGCACAAACAGTAATATCTCCACATTGCAAAGTGCAATTCTGAAATTTTTTGCTTTTTCCTGCTAATCCTAGCATGATAAAGAAGATTCAAAGAGAGTGAGATGCCAGCTCCTTTCATTCAGTCAGTAGCTTCAAACATTTCTGGTATATGAAAAACATGTTTTTCAATGGCAAAAATCAATGAATATTGTAAATGCACAAACAGTAATATCTCCACATTGCACGGTGCAATTCTGAAATTTTTTGCTTTTTCCTGCTAATCCAAGCATGATAAAGAAGATTCAAAGAGAGTGAGATGCCAGCTCCTTTTATTCAGTCAGTAGCTTCAAACATTTCTGGTATATGAAAAACGTTTTTCAATGGCAAAAATCAATGAATATTGTAAATGCACAAACAGTAATATCTCCACATTGCACGGTGCAATTCTGAAATTTTTAGCTTTTTCCTGTTAATCCTAGCATGATAAAGAAGATTCAAAGAGAGTGAGATGCCAGCTCCTTTCATTCAGTCAGTAGCTTCAAACATTTCTGGTATATGAAAAACATGTTTTTCAATGGCAAAAATCAATGAATATTGTAAATGCACAAACAGTAATATCTCCACATTGCAAAGTGCAATTCTGAAATTTTTTGCTTTTTCCTGCTAATCCTAGCATGATAAAGAAGATTCAAAGAGAGTGAGATGCCAGCTCCTTTCATTCAGTCAGTAGCTTCAAACATTTCTGGTATATGAAAAACGTTTTTCAATGGCAAAAATCAATGAATATTGTAAAAGCACAAACAGTAATATCTCCACATTGCACGGTGCAATTCTGAAATTTTTAGCTTTTTCCTGTTAATCCTAGCATGATAAAGAAGATTCAAAGAGAGTGAGATGCCAGCTCCTTTCATTCAGTCAGTAGCTTCAAACATTTCTGGTATATGAAAAAC
>NW_027371787.1:0-22911 GCF_046119375.1 Phyllobates terribilis
CTGGTATATGAAAAACATGTTTTTCAATGGCAAAAATCAATGAATATTGTAAATGCACAAACAGTAATATCTCCACATTGCACGGTGCAATTCTGAAATTTTTAGCTTTTTCCTGTTAATCCTAGCATGATAAAGAAGATTCAAAGAGAGTGAGATGCCAGCTCCTTTCATTCAGTCAGTAGCTTCAAACATTTCTGGTATATGAAAAACATGTTTTTCAATGGCAAAAATCAATGAATATTGTAAATGCACAAACAGTAATATCTCCACATTGCACGGTGCAATTCTGAAATTTTTAGCTTTTTCCTGTTAATCCTAGCATGATAAAGAAGATTCAAAGAGAGTGAGATGCCAGCTCCTTTCATTCAGTCAGTAGCTTCAAACATTTCTGGACGTTTTTCAATGGCAAAAATCAATGAATATTGTAAATGCACAAACAGTAATATCTCCACATTGCACGGTGCAATTCTGAAATTTTTAGCTTTTTCCTGTTAATCCTAGCATGATAAAGAAGATTCAAAGAGAGTGAGATGCCAGCTCCTTTCATTCAGTCAGTAGCTTCAAACATTTCTGGTATATGAAAAACATGTTTTTCAATGGCAAAAATCAATGAATATTGTAAATGCACAAACAGTAATATCTCCACATTGCACGGTGCAATTCTGAAATTTTTAGCTTTTTCCTGTTAATCCTAGCATGATAAAGAAGATTCAAAGAGAGTGAGATGCCAGCTCCTTTCATTCAGTCAGTAGCTTCAAACATTTCTGGACGTTTTTCAATGGCAAAAATCAATGAATATTGTAAATGCACAAACAGTAATATCTCCACATTGCACGGTGCAATTCTGAAATTTTTAGCTTTTTCCTGTTAATCCTAGCATGATAAAGAAGATTCAAAGAGAGTGAGATGCCAGCTCCTTTCATTCAGTCAGTAGCTTCAAACATTTCTGGACGTTTTTCAATGGCAAAAATCAATGAATATTGTAAATGCACAAACAGTAATATCTCCACATTGCACGGTGCAATTCTGAAATTTTTAGCTTTTTCCTGTTAATCCTAGCATGATAAAGAAGATTCAAAGAGAGTGAGATGCCAGCTCCTTTCATTCAGTCAGTAGCTTCAAACATTTCTGGTATATGAAAAACATGTTTTTCAATGGCAAAAATCAATGAATATTGTAAATGCACAAACAGTAATATCTCCACATTGCACGGTGCAATTCTGAAATTTTTAGCTTTTTCCTGTTAATCCTAGCATGATAAAGAAGATTCAAAGAGAGTGAGATGCCAGCTCCTTTCATTCAGTCAGTAGCTTCAAACATTTCTGGACGTTTTTCAATGGCAAAAATCAATGAATATTGTAAATGCACAAACAGTAATATCTCCACATTGCACGGTGCAATTCTGAAATTTTTAGCTTTTTCCTGTTAATCCTAGCATGATAAAGAAGATTCAAAGAGAGTGAGATGCCAGCTCCTTTCATTCAGTCAGTAGCTTCAAACATTTCTGGACGTTTTTCAATGGCAAAAATCAATGAATATTGTAAATGCACAAACAGTAATATCTCCACATTGCACGGTGCAATTCTGAAATTTTTAGCTTTTTCCTGTTAATCCTAGCATGATAAAGAAGATTCAAAGAGAGTGAGATGCCAGCTCCTTTCATTCAGTCAGTAGCTTCAAACATTTCTGGTATATGAAAAACATGTTTTTCAATGGCAAAAATCAATGAATATTGTAAATGCACAAACAGTAATATCTCCACATTGCACGGTGCAATTCTGAAATTTTTAGCTTTTTCCTGTTAATCCTAGCATGATAAAGAAGATTCAAAGAGAGTGAGATGCCAGCTCCTTTCATTCAGTCAGTAGCTTCAAACATTTCTGGACGTTTTTCAATGGCAAAAATCAATGAATATTGTAAATGCACAAACAGTAATATCTCCACATTGCACGGTGCAATTCTGAAATTTTTAGCTTTTTCCTGTTAATCCTAGCATGATAAAGAAGATTCAAAGAGAGTGAGATGCCAGCTCCTTTCATTCAGTCAGTAGCTTCAAACATTTCTGGTATATGAAAAACATGTTTTTCAATGGCAAAAATCAATGAATATTGTAAATGCACAAACAGTAATATCTCCACATTGCACGGTGCAATTCTGAAATTTTTAGCTTTTTCCTGTTAATCCTAGCATGATAAAGAAGATTCAAAGAGAGTGAGATGCCAGCTCCTTTCATTCAGTCAGTAGCTTCAAACATTTCTGGTATATGAAAAACATGTTTTTCAATGGCAAAAATCAATGAATATTGTAAATGCACAAACAGTAATATCTCCACATTGCACGGTGCAATTCTGAAATTTTTAGCTTTTTCCTGTTAATCCTAGCATGATAAAGAAGATTCAAAGAGAGTGAGATGCCAGCTCCTTTCATTCAGTCAGTAGCTTCAAACATTTCTGGACGTTTTTCAATGGCAAAAATCAATGAATATTGTAAATGCACAAACAGTAATATCTCCACATTGCACGGTGCAATTCTGAAATTTTTTGCTTTTTCCTGCTAATCCTAGCATGATAAAGAAGATTCAAAGAGAGTGAGATGCCAGCTCCTTTCATTCAGTCAGTAGCTTCAAACATTTCTGGTATATGAAAAACATGTTTTTCAATGGCAAAAATCAATGAATATTGTAAATGCACAAACAGTAATATCTCCACATTGCACGGTGCAATTCTGAAATTTTTAGCTTTTTCCTGTTAATCCTAGCATGATAAAGAAGATTCAAAGAGAGTGAGATGCCAGCTCCTTTCATTCAGTCAGTAGCTTCAAACATTTCTGGACGTTTTTCAATGGCAAAAATCAATGAATATTGTAAATGCACAAACAGTAATATCTCCACATTGCACGGTGCAATTCTGAAATTTTTAGCTTTTTCCTGTTAATCCTAGCATGATAAAGAAGATTCAAAGAGAGTGAGATGCCAGCTCCTTTCATTCAGTCAGTAGCTTCAAACATTTCTGGACGTTTTTCAATGGCAAAAATCAATGAATATTGTAAATGCACAAACAGTAATATCTCCACATTGCACGGTGCAATTCTGAAATTTTTAGCTTTTTCCTGTTAATCCTAGCATGATAAAGAAGATTCAAAGAGAGTGAGATGCCAGCTCCTTTCATTCAGTCAGTAGCTTCAAACATTTCTGGACGTTTTTCAATGGCAAAAATCAATGAATATTGTAAATGCACAAACAGTAATATCTCCACATTGCACGGTGCAATTCTGAAATTTTTAGCTTTTTCCTGTTAATCCTAGCATGATAAAGAAGATTCAAAGAGAGTGAGATGCCAGCTCCTTTCATTCAGTCAGTAGCTTCAAACATTTCTGGTATATGAAAAACATGTTTTTCAATGGCAAAAATCAATGAATATTGTAAATGCACAAACAGTAATATCTCCACATTGCACGGTGCAATTCTGAAATTTTTAGCTTTTTCCTGTTAATCCTAGCATGATAAAGAAGATTCAAAGAGAGTGAGATGCCAGCTCCTTTCATTCAGTCAGTAGCTTCAAACATTTCTGGTATATGAAAAACATGTTTTTCAATGGCAAAAATCAATGAATATTGTAAATGCACAAACAGTAATATCTCCACATTGCACGGTGCAATTCTGAAATTTTTAGCTTTTTCCTGTTAATCCTAGCATGATAAAGAAGATTCAAAGAGAGTGAGATGCCAGCTCCTTTCATTCAGTCAGTAGCTTCAAACATTTCTGGACGTTTTTCAATGGCAAAAATCAATGAATATTGTAAATGCACAAACAGTAATATCTCCACATTGCACGGTGCAATTCTGAAATTTTTAGCTTTTTCCTGTTAATCCTAGCATGATAAAGAAGATTCAAAGAGAGTGAGATGCCAGCTCCTTTCATTCAGTCAGTAGCTTCAAACATTTCTGGACGTTTTTCAATGGCAAAAATCAATGAATATTGTAAATGCACAAACAGTAATATCTCCACATTGCACGGTGCAATTCTGAAATTTTTAGCTTTTTCCTGTTAATCCTAGCATGATAAAGAAGATTCAAAGAGAGTGAGATGCCAGCTCCTTTCATTCAGTCAGTAGCTTCAAACATTTCTGGTATATGAAAAACATGTTTTTCAATGGCAAAAATCAATGAATATTGTAAATGCACAAACAGTAATATCTCCACATTGCACGGTGCAATTCTGAAATTTTTAGCTTTTTCCTGTTAATCCTAGCATGATAAAGAAGATTCAAAGAGAGTGAGATGCCAGCTCCTTTCATTCAGTCAGTAGCTTCAAACATTTCTGGTATATGAAAAACATGTTTTTCAATGGCAAAAATCAATGAATATTGTAAATGCACAAACAGTAATATCTCCACATTGCACGGTGCAATTCTGAATTTTTTAGCTTTTTCCTGTTAATCCTTGCATGATAAAGAAGATTCAAAGAGAGTGAGATGCCAGCTCCTTTCATTCAGTCAGTAGCTTCAAACATTTCTGGACGTTTTTCAATGGCAAAAATCAATGAATATTGTAAATGCACAAACAGTAATATCTCCACATTGCACGGTGCAATTCTGAAATTTTTTGCTTTTTCCTGCTAATCCTAGCATGATAAAGAAGATTCAAAGAGAGTGAGATGCCAGCTCCTTTCATTCAGTCAGTAGCTTCAAACATTTCTGGTATATGAAAAACATGTTTTTCAATGGCAAAAATCAATGAATATTGTAAATGCACAAACAGTAATATCTCCACATTGCACGGTGCAATTCTGAAATTTTTAGCTTTTTCCTGTTAATCCTAGCATGATAAAGAAGATTCAAAGAGAGTGAGATGCCAGCTCCTTTCATTCAGTCAGTAGCTTCAAACATTTCTGGTATATGAAAAACATGTTTTTCAATGGCAAAAATCAATGAATATTGTAAATGCACAAACAGTAATATCTCCACATTGCACGGTGCAATTCTGAAATTTTTAGCTTTTTCCTGTTAATCCTAGCATGATAAAGAAGATTCAAAGAGAGTGAGATGCCAGCTCCTTTCATTCAGTCAGTAGCTTCAAACATTTCTGGACGTTTTTCAATGGCAAAAATCAATGAATATTGTAAATGCACAAACAGTAATATCTCCACATTGCACGGTGCAATTCTGAAATTTTTAGCTTTTTCCTGTTAATCCTAGCATGATAAAGAAGATTCAAAGAGAGTGAGATGCCAGCTCCTTTCATTCAGTCAGTAGCTTCAAACATTTCTGGACGTTTTTCAATGGCAAAAATCAATGAATATTGTAAATGCACAAACAGTAATATCTCCACATTGCACGGTGCAATTCTGAAATTTTTAGCTTTTTCCTGTTAATCCTAGCATGATAAAGAAGATTCAAAGAGAGTGAGATGCCAGCTCCTTTCATTCAGTCAGTAGCTTCAAACATTTCTGGTATATGAAAAACATGTTTTTCAATGGCAAAAATCAATGAATATTGTAAATGCACAAACAGTAATATCTCCACATTGCACGGTGCAATTCTGAAATTTTTAGCTTTTTCCTGTTAATCCTAGCATGATAAAGAAGATTCAAAGAGAGTGAGATGCCAGCTCCTTTCATTCAGTCAGTAGCTTCAAACATTTCTGGTATATGAAAAACATGTTTTTCAATGGCAAAAATCAATGAATATTGTAAATGCACAAACAGTAATATCTCCACATTGCACGGTGCAATTCTGAAATTTTTAGCTTTTTCCTGTTAATCCTAGCATGATAAAGAAGATTCAAAGAGAGTGAGATGCCAGCTCCTTTCATTCAGTCAGTAGCTTCAAACATTTCTGGACGTTTTTCAATGGCAAAAATCAATGAATATTGTAAATGCACAAACAGTAATATCGCCACATTGAACGGTGCAATTCTGAAATTTTTTGCTTTTTCCTGCTAATCCTAGCATGATAAAGAAGATTCAAAGAGAGTGAGATGCCAGCTCCTTTCATTCAGTCAGTAGCTTCAAACATTTCTGGTATATGAAAAACATGTTTTTCAATGGCAAAAATCAATGAATATTGTAAATGCACAAACAGTAATATCTCCACATTGCACGGTGCAATTCTGAAATTTTTAGCTTTTTCCTGTTAATCCTAGCATGATAAAGAAGATTCAAAGAGAGTGAGATGCCAGCTCCTTTCATTCAGTCAGTAGCTTCAAACATTTCTGGTATATGAAAAACATGTTTTTCAATGGCAAAAATCAATGAATATTGTAAATGCACAAACAGTAATATCTCCACATTGCACGGTGCAATTCTGAAATTTTTAGCTTTTTCCTGTTAATCCTAGCATGATAAAGAAGATTCAAAGAGAGTGAGATGCCAGCTCCTTTCATTCAGTCAGTAGCTTCAAACATTTCTGGACGTTTTTCAATGGCAAAAATCAATGAATATTGTAAATGCACAAACAGTAATATCTCCACATTGCACGGTGCAATTCTGAAATTTTTAGCTTTTTCCTGTTAATCCTAGCATGATAAAGAAGATTCAAAGAGAGTGAGATGCCAGCTCCTTTCATTCAGTCAGTAGCTTCAAACATTTCTGGTATATGAAAAACATGTTTTTCATATACCAGAAATGTTTGAAGCTACTGACTGAATGAAAGGAGCTGGCATCTCACTCTCTTTGAATCTTCTTTATCATGCTAGGATTAACAGGAAAAAGCTAAAAATTTCAGAATTGCACCGTGCAATGTGGAGATATTACTGTTTGTGCATTTACAATATTCATTGATTTTTGCCATTGAAAAACGTCCAGAAATGTTTGAAGCTACTGACTGAATGAAAGGAGCTGGCATCTCACTCTCTTTGAATCTTCTTTATCATGCTAGGATTAACAGGAAAAAGCTAAAAATTTCAGAATTGCACCGTGCAATGTGGAGATATTACTGTTTGTGCATTTACAATATTCATTGATTTTTGCCATTGAAAAACATGTTTTTCATATACCAGAAATGTTTGAAGCTACTGACTGAATGAAAGGAGCTGGCATCTCACTCTCTTTGAATCTTCTTTATCATGCTAGGATTAGCAGGAAAAAGCTAAAAATTTCAGAATTGCACCGTGCAATGTGGAGATATTACTGTTTGTGCATTTACAATATTCATTGATTTTTGCCATTGAAAAACGTCCAGAAATGTTTGAAGCTACTGACTGAATGAAAGGAGCTGGCATCTCACTCTCTTTGAATCTTCTTTATCATGCTAGGATTAACAGGAAAAAGCTAAAAATTTCAGAATTGCACCGTGCAATGTGGAGATATTACTGTTTGTGCATTTACAATATTCATTGATTTTTGCCATTGAAAAACATGTTTTTCATATACCAGAAATGTTTGAAGCTACTGACTGAATGAAAGGAGCTGGCATCTCACTCTCTTTGAATCTTCTTTATCATGCTAGGATTAGCAGGAAAAAGCTAAAAATTTCAGAATTGCACCGTGCAATGTGGAGATATTACTGTTTGTGCATTTACAATATTCATTGATTTTTGCCATTGAAAAACGTCCAGAAATGTTTGAAGCTACTGACTGAATGAAAGGAGCTGGCATCTCACTCTCTTTGAATCTTCTTTATCATGCTAGGATTAACAGGAAAAAGCTAAAAATTTCAGAATTGCACCGTGCAATGTGGAGATATTACTGTTTGTGCATTTACAATATTCATTGATTTTTGCCATTGAAAAACATGTTTTTCATATACCAGAAATGTTTGAAGCTACTGACTGAATGAAAGGAGCTGGCATCTCACTCTCTTTGAATCTTCTTTATCATGCTAGGATTAACAGGAAAAAGCTAAAAATTTCAGAATTGCACCGTGCAATGTGGAGATATTACTGTTTGTGCATTTACAATATTCATTGATTTTTGCCATTGAAAAACGTCCAGAAATGTTTGAAGCTGCTGACTGAATGAAAGGAGCTGGCATCTCACTCTCTTTGAATCTTCTTTATCATGCTAGGATTAACAGGAAAAAGCTAAAAATTTCAGAATTGCACCGTGCAATGTGGAGATATTACTGTTTGTGCATTTACAATATTCATTGATTTTTGCCATTGAAAAACGTCCAGAAATGTTTGAAGCTACTGACTGAATGAAAGGAGCTGGCATCTCACTCTCTTTGAATCTTCTTTATCATGCTAGGATTAACAGGAAAAAGCAAAAAATTTCAGAATTGCACCGTGCAATGTGGAGATATTACTGTTTGTGCATTTACAATATTCATTGATTTTTGCCATTGAAAAACATCCAGAAATGTTTGAAGCTACTGACTGAATGAAAGGAGCTGGCATCTCACTCTCTTTGAATCTTCTTTATCATGCTAGGATTAACAGGAAAAAGCTAAAAATTTCAGAATTGCACCGTGCAATGTGGAGATATTACTGTTTGTGCATTTACAATATTCATTGATTTTTGCCATTGAAAAACGTCCAGAAATGTTTGAAGCTACTGACTGAATGAAAGGAGCTGGCATCTCACTCTCTTTGAATCTTCTTTATCATGCTAGGATTAACAGGAAAAAGCTAAAAATTTCAGAATTGCACCGTGCAATGTGGAGATATTACTGTTTGTGCATTTACAATATTCATTGATTTTTGCCATTGAAAAACATGTTTTTCATATACCAGAAATGTTTGAAGCTACTGACTGAATGAAAGGAGCTGGCATCTCACTCTCTTTGAATCTTCTTTATCATGCTAGGATTAACAGGAAAAAGCTAAAAATTTCAGAATTGCACCGTGCAATGTGGAGATATTACTGTTTGTGCATTTACAATATTCATTGATTTTTGCCATTGAAAAACATGTTTTTCATATACCAGAAATGTTTGAAGCTACTGACTGAATGAAAGGAGCTGGCATCTCACTCTCTTTGAATCTTCTTTATCATGCTAGGATTAACAGGAAAAAGCTAAAAATTTCAGAATTGCACCGTGCAATGTGGAGATATTACTGTTTGTGCATTTACAATATTCATTGATTTTTGCCATTGAAAAACATGTTTTTCATATACCAGAAATGTTTGAAGCTACTGACTGAATGAAAGGAGCTGGCATCTCACTCTCTTTGAATCTTCTTTATCATGCTAGGATTAACAGGAAAAAGCTAAAAATTTCAGAATTGCACCGTGCAATGTGGAGATATTACTGTTTGTGCATTTACAATATTCATTGATTTTTGCCATTGAAAAACGTCCAGAAATGTTTGAAGCTACTGACTGAATGAAAGGAGCTGGCATCTCACTCTCTTTGAATCTTCTTTATCATGCTAGGATTAACAGGAAAAAGCTAAAAATTTCAGAATTGCACCGTGCAATGTGGAGATATTACTGTTTGTGCATTTACAATATTCATTGATTTTTGCCATTGAAAAACGTCCAGAAATGTTTGAAGCTACTGACTGAATGAAAGGAGCTGGCATCTCACTCTCTTTGAATCTTCTTTATCATGCTAGGATTAACAGGAAAAAGCAAAAAATTTCAGAATTGCACCGTGCAATGTGGAGATATTACTGTTTGTGCATTTACAATATTCATTGATTTTTGCCATTGAAAAACGTCCAGAAATGTTTGAAGCTACTGACTGAATGAAAGGAGCTGGCATCTCACTCTCTTTGAATCTTCTTTATCATGCTAGGATTAACAGGAAAAAGCTAAAAATTTCAGAATTGCACCGTGCAATGTGGAGATATTACTGTTTGTGCATTTACAATATTCATTGATTTTTGCCATTGAAAAACGTCCAGAAATGTTTGAAGCTACTGACTGAATGAAAGGAGCTGGCATCTCACTCTCTTTGAATCTTCTTTATCATGCTAGGATTAACAGGAAAAAGCTAAAAATTTCAGAATTGCACCGTGCAATGTGGAGATATTACTGTTTGTGCATTTACAATATTCATTGATTTTTGCCATTGAAAAACATGTTTTTCATATACCAGAAATGTTTGAAGCTACTGACTGAATGAAAGGAGCTGGCATCTCACTCTCTTTGAATCTTCTTTATCATGCTAGGATTAACAGGAAAAAGCTAAAAATTTCAGAATTGCACCGTGCAATGTGGAGATATTACTGTTTGTGCATTTACAATATTCATTGATTTTTGCCATTGAAAAACATGTTTTTCATATACCAGAAATGTTTGAAGCTACTGACTGAATGAAAGGAGCTGGCATCTCACTCTCTTTGAATCTTCTTTATCATGCTAGGATTAACAGGAAAAAGCTAAAAATTTCAGAATTGCACCGTGCAATGTGGAGATATTACTGTTTGTGCATTTACAATATTCATTGATTTTTGCCATTGAAAAACGTCCAGAAATGTTTGAAGCTACTGACTGAATGAAAGGAGCTGGCATCTCACTCTCTTTGAATCTTCTTTATCATGCTAGGATTAACAGGAAAAAGCAAAAAATTTCAGAATTGCACCGTGCAATGTGGAGATATTACTGTTTGTGCATTTACAATATTCATTGATTTTTGCCATTGAAAAACGTCCAGAAATGTTTGAAGCTACTGACTGAATGAAAGGAGCTGGCATCTCACTCTCTTTGAATCTTCTTTATCATGCTAGGATTAACAGGAAAAAGCAAAAAATTTCAGAATTGCACCGTGCAATGTGGAGATATTACTGTTTGTGCATTTACAATATTCATTGATTTTTGCCATTGAAAAACGTCCAGAAATGTTTGAAGCTACTGACTGAATGAAAGGAGCTGGCATCTCACTCTCTTTGAATCTTCTTTATCATGCTAGGATTAACAGGAAAAAGCTAAAAATTTCAGAATTGCACCGTGCAATGTGGAGATATTACTGTTTGTGCATTTACAATATTCATTGATTTTTGCCATTGAAAAACATGTTTTTCATATACCAGAAATGTTTGAAGCTACTGACTGAATGAAAGGAGCTGGCATCTCACTCTCTTTGAATCTTCTTTATCATGCTAGGATTAACAGGAAAAAGCTAAAAATTTCAGAATTGCACCGTGCAATGTGGAGATATTACTGTTTGTGCATTTACAATATTCATTGATTTTTGCCATTGAAAAACATGTTTTTCATATACCAGAAATGTTTGAAGCTACTGACTGAATGAAAGGAGCTGGCATCTCACTCTCTTTGAATCTTCTTTATCATGCTAGGATTAGCAGGAAAAAGCTAAAAATTTCAGAATTGCACCGTGCAATGTGGAGATATTACTGTTTGTGCATTTACAATATTCATTGATTTTTGCCATTGAAAAACGTCCAGAAATGTTTGAAGCTACTGACTGAATGAAAGGAGCTGGCATCTCACTCTCTTTGAATCTTCTTTATCATGCTAGGATTAACAGGAAAAAGCTAAAAATTTCAGAATTGCACCGTGCAATGTGGAGATATTACTGTTTGTGCATTTACAATATTCATTGATTTTTGCCATTGAAAAACATGTTTTTCATATACCAGAAATGTTTGAAGCTACTGACTGAATGAAAGGAGCTGGCATCTCACTCTCTTTGAATCTTCTTTATCATGCTAGGATTAACAGGAAAAAGCAAAAAATTTCAGAATTGCACCGTGCAATGTGGAGATATTACTGTTTGTGCATTTACAATATTCATTGATTTTTGCCATTGAAAAACGTCCAGAAATGTTTGAAGCTACTGACTGAATGAAAGGAGCTGGCATCTCACTCTCTTTGAATCTTCTTTATCATGCTAGGATTAACAGGAAAAAGCTAAAAATTTCAGAATTGCACCGTGCAATGTGGAGATATTACTGTTTGTGCATTTACAATATTCATTGATTTTTGCCATTGAAAAACATGTTTTTCATATACCAGAAATGTTTGAAGCTACTGACTGAATGAAAGGAGCTGGCATCTCACTCTCTTTGAATCTTCTTTATCATGCTAGGATTAACAGGAAAAAGCTAAAAATTTCAGAATTGCACCGTGCAATGTGGAGATATTACTGTTTGTGCATTTACAATATTCATTGATTTTTGCCATTGAAAAACATGTTTTTCATATACCAGAAATGTTTGAAGTTACTGATTGAATGAAAGGAGCTGGCATCTCACTCTCTTTGAATCTTCTTTATCATGCTAGGATTAACAGGAAAAAGCTAAAAATTTCAGAATTGCACCGTGCAATGTGGAGATATTACTGTTTGTGCATTTACAATATTCATTGATTTTTGCCATTGAAAAACATGTTTTTCATATACCAGAAATGTTTGAAGCTACTGACTGAATGAAAGGAGCTGGCATCTCACTCTCTTTGAATCTTCTTTATCATGCTAGGATTAACAGGAAAAAGCTAAAAATTTCAGAATTGCACCGTGCAATGTGGAGATATTACTGTTTGTGCATTTACAATATTCATTGATTTTTGCCATTGAAAAACGTCCAGAAATGTTTGAAGCTACTGACTGAATGAAAGGAGCTGGCATCTCACTCTCTTTGAATCTTCTTTATCATGCTAGGATTAACAGGAAAAAGCTAAAAATTTCAGAATTGCACCGTGCAATGTGGAGATATTACTGTTTGTGCATTTACAATATTCATTGATTTTTGCCATTGAAAAACGTCCAGAAATGTTTGAAGCTACTGACTGAATGAAAGGAGCTGGCATCTCACTCTCTTTGAATCTTCTTTATCATGCTAGGATTAACAGGAAAAAGCTAAAAATTTCAGAATTGCACGGTGCAATGTGGAGATATTACTGTTTGTGCATTTACAATATTCATTGATTTTTGCCATTGAAAAACATGTTTTTCATATACCAGAAATGTTTGAAGCTACTGACTGAATGAAAGGAGCTGGCATCTCACTCTCTTTGAATCTTCTTTATCATGCTAGGATTAACAGGAAAAAGCTAAAAATTTCAGAATTGCACCGTGCAATGTGGAGATATTACTGTTTGTGCATTTACAATATTCATTGATTTTTGCCATTGAAAAACGTCCAGAAATGTTTGAAGCTACTGACTGAATGAAAGGAGCTGGCATCTCACTCTCTTTGAATCTTCTTTATCATGCTAGGATTAACAGGAAAAAGCTAAAAATTTCAGAATTGCACCGTGCAATGTGGAGATATTACTGTTTGTGCATTTACAATATTCATTGATTTTTGCCATTGAAAAACATGTTTTTCATATACCAGAAATGTTTGAAGCTACTGACTGAATGAAAGGAGCTGGCATCTCACTCTCTTTGAATCTTCTTTATCATGCTAGGATTAACAGGAAAAAGCTAAAAATTTCAGAATTGCACCGTGCAATGTGGAGATATTACTGTTTGTGCATTTACAATATTCATTGATTTTTGCCATTGAAAAACGTCCAGAAATGTTTGAAGCTACTGACTGAATGAAAGGAGCTGGCATCTCACTCTCTTTGAATCTTCTTTATCATGCTAGGATTAACAGGAAAAAGCTAAAAATTTCAGAATTGCACCGTGCAATGTGGAGATATTACTGTTTGTGCATTTACAATATTCATTGATTTTTGCCATTGAAAAACATGTTTTTCATATACCAGAAATGTTTGAAGCTACTGACTGAATGAAAGGAGCTGGCATCTCACTCTCTTTGAATCTTCTTTATCATGCTAGGATTAACAGGAAAAAGCTAAAAATTTCAGAATTGCACCGTGCAATGTGGAGATATTACTGTTTGTGCATTTACAATATTCATTGATTTTTGCCATTGAAAAACGTCCAGAAATGTTTGAAGCTACTGACTGAATGAAAGGAGCTGGCATCTCACTCTCTTTGAATCTTCTTTATCATGCTAGGATTAACAGGAAAAAGCTAAAAATTTCAGAATTGCACCGTGCAATGTGGAGATATTACTGTTTGTGCATTTACAATATTCATTGATTTTTGCCATTGAAAAACGTCCAGAAATGTTTGAAGCTACTGACTGAATGAAAGGAGCTGGCATCTCACTCTCTTTGAATCTTCTTTATCATGCTAGGATTAACAGGAAAAAGCTAAAAATTTCAGAATTGCACCGTGCAATGTGGAGATATTACTGTTTGTGCATTTACAATATTCATTGATTTTTGCCATTGAAAAACATGTTTTTCATATACCAGAAATGTTTGAAGCTACTGACTGAATTAAAGGAGCTGGCATCTCACTCTCTTTGAATCTTCTTTATCATGCTAGGATTAACAGGAAAAAGCTAAAAATTTCAGAATTGCACCGTGCAATGTGGAGATATTACTGTTTGTGCATTTACAATATTCATTGATTTTTGCCATTGAAAAACGTCCAGAAATGTTTGAAGCTACTGACTGAATGAAAGGAGCTGGCATCTCACTCTCTTTGAATCTTCTTTATCATGCTAGGATTAACAGGAAAAAGCTAAAAATTTCAGAATTGCACCGTGCAATGTGGAGATATTACTGTTTGTGCATTTACAATATTCATTGATTTTTGCCATTGAAAAACATGTTTTTCATATACCAGAAATGTTTGAAGCTACTGACTGAATGAAAGGAGCTGGCATCTCACTCTCTTTGAATCTTCTTTATCATGCTAGGATTAACAGGAAAAAGCAAAAAATTTCAGAATTGCACCGTGCAATGTGGAGATATTACTGTTTGTGCATTTACAATATTCATTGATTTTTGCCATTGAAAAACGTCCAGAAATGTTTGAAGCTACTGACTGAATGAAAGGAGCTGGCATCTCACTCTCTTTGAATCTTCTTTATCATGCTAGGATTAACAGGAAAAAGCTAAAAATTTCAGAATTGCACCGTGCAATGTGGAGATATTACTGTTTGTGCATTTACAATATTCATTGATTTTTGCCATTGAAAAACATGTTTTTCATATACCAGAAATGTTTGAAGCTACTGACTGAATGAAAGGAGCTGGCATCTCACTCTCTTTGAATCTTCTTTATCATGCTAGGATTAACAGGAAAAAGCTAAAAATTTCAGAATTGCACCGTGCAATGTGGAGATATTACTGTTTGTGCATTTACAATATTCATTGATTTTTGCCATTGAAAAACATGTTTTTCATATACCAGAAATGTTTGAAGCTACTGACTGAATGAAAGGAGCTGGCATCTCACTCTCTTTGAATCTTCTTTATCATGCTAGGATTAACAGGAAAAAGCTAAAAATTTCAGAATTGCACCGTGCAATGTGGAGATATTACTGTTTGTGCATTTACAATATTCATTGATTTTTGCCATTGAAAAACATGTTTTTCATATACCAGAAATGTTTGAAGCTACTGACTGAATGAAAGGAGCTGGCATCTCACTCTCTTTGAATCTTCTTTATCATGCTAGGATTAACAGGAAAAAGCTAAAAATTTCAGAATTGCACCGTGCAATGTGGAGATATTACTGTTTTTGCATTTACAATATTCATTGATTTTTGCCATTGAAAAACGTCCAGAAATGTTTGAAGCTACTGACTGAATGAAAGGAGCTGGCATCTCACTCTCTTTGAATCTTCTTTATCATGCTAGGATTAACAGGAAAAAGCTAAAAATTTCAGAATTGCACCGTGCAATGTGGAGATATTACTGTTTGTGCATTTACAATATTCATTGATTTTTGCCATTGAAAAACGTCCAGAAATGTTTGAAGCTACTGACTGAATGAAAGGAGCTGGCATCTCACTCTCTTTGAATCTTCTTTATCATGCTAGGATTAACAGGAAAAAGCTAAAAATTTCAGAATTGCACGGTGCAATGTGGAGATATTACTGTTTGTGCATTTACAATATTCATTGATTTTTGCCATTGAAAAACATGTTTTTCATATACCAGAAATGTTTGAAGCTACTGACTGAATGAAAGGAGCTGGCATCTCACTCTCTTTGAATCTTCTTTATCATGCTAGGATTAACAGGAAAAAGCTAAAAATTTCAGAATTGCACCGTGCAATGTGGAGATATTACTGTTTGTGCATTTACAATATTCATTGATTTTTGCCATTGAAAAACGTCCAGAAATGTTTGAAGCTACTGACTGAATGAAAGGAGCTGGCATCTCACTCTCTTTGAATCTTCTTTATCATGCTAGGATTAACAGGAAAAAGCTAAAAATTTCAGAATTGCACCGTGCAATGTGGAGATATTACTGTTTGTGCATTTACAATATTCATTGATTTTTGCCATTGAAAAACATGTTTTTCATATACCAGAAATGTTTGAAGCTACTGACTGAATGAAAGGAGCTGGCATCTCACTCTCTTTGAATCTTCTTTATCATGCTAGGATTAACAGGAAAAAGCTAAAAATTTCAGAATTGCACCGTGCAATGTGGAGATATTACTGTTTGTGCATTTACAATATTCATTGATTTTTGCCATTGAAAAACGTCCAGAAATGTTTGAAGCTACTGACTGAATGAAAGGAGCTGGCATCTCACTCTCTTTGAATCTTCTTTATCATGCTAGGATTAACAGGAAAAAGCTAAAAATTTCAGAATTGCACCGTGCAATGTGGAGATATTACTGTTTGTGCATTTACAATATTCATTGATTTTTGCCATTGAAAAACATGTTTTTCATATACCAGAAATGTTTGAAGCTACTGACTGAATGAAAGGAGCTGGCATCTCACTCTCTTTGAATCTTCTTTATCATGCTAGGATTAACAGGAAAAAGCTAAAAATTTCAGAATTGCACCGTGCAATGTGGAGATATTACTGTTTGTGCATTTACAATATTCATTGATTTTTGCCATTGAAAAACGTCCAGAAATGTTTGAAGCTACTGACTGAATGAAAGGAGCTGGCATCTCACTCTCTTTGAATCTTCTTTATCATGCTAGGATTAACAGGAAAAAGCTAAAAATTTCAGAATTGCACCGTGCAATGTGGAGATATTACTGTTTGTGCATTTACAATATTCATTGATTTTTGCCATTGAAAAACGTCCAGAAATGTTTGAAGCTACTGACTGAATGAAAGGAGCTGGCATCTCACTCTCTTTGAATCTTCTTTATCATGCTAGGATTAACAGGAAAAAGCTAAAAATTTCAGAATTGCACCGTGCAATGTGGAGATATTACTGTTTGTGCATTTACAATATTCATTGATTTTTGCCATTGAAAAACATGTTTTTCATATACCAGAAATGTTTGAAGCTACTGACTGAATGAAAGGAGCTGGCATCTCACTCTCTTTGAATCTTCTTTATCATGCTAGGATTAACAGGAAAAAGCTAAAAATTTCAGAATTGCACCGTGCAATGTGGAGATATTACTGTTTGTGCATTTACAATATTCATTGATTTTTGCCATTGAAAAACGTCCAGAAATGTTTGAAGCTACTGACTGAATGAAAGGAGCTGGCATCTCACTCTCTTTGAATCTTCTTTATCATGCTAGGATTAACAGGAAAAAGCTAAAAATTTCAGAATTGCACCGTGCAATGTGGAGATATTACTGTTTGTGCATTTACAATATTCATTGATTTTTGCCATTGAAAAACATGTTTTTCATATACCAGAAATGTTTGAAGCTACTGACTGAATGAAAGGAGCTGGCATCTCACTCTCTTTGAATCTTCTTTATCATGCTAGGATTAACAGGAAAAAGCTAAAAATTTCAGAATTGCACCGTGCAATGTGGAGATATTACTGTTTGTGCATTTACAATATTCATTGATTTTTGCCATTGAAAAACGTCCAGAAATGTTTGAAGCTACTGACTGAATGAAAGGAGCTGGCATCTCACTCTCTTTGAATCTTCTTTATCATGCTAGGATTAACAGGAAAAAGCTAAAAATTTCAGAATTGCACCGTGCAATGTGGAGATATTACTGTTTGTGCATTTACAATATTCATTGATTTTTGCCATTGAAAAACATGTTTTTCATATACCAGAAATGTTTGAAGCTACTGACTGAATGAAAGGAGCTGGCATCTCACTCTCTTTGAATCTTCTTTATCATGCTAGGATTAACAGGAAAAAGCTAAAAATTTCAGAATTGCACCGTGCAATGTGGAGATATTACTGTTTGTGCATTTACAATATTCATTGATTTTTGCCATTGAAAAACGTCCAGAAATGTTTGAAGCTACTGACTGAATGAAAGGAGCTGGCATCTCACTCTCTTTGAATCTTCTTTATCATGCTAGGATTAACAGGAAAAAGCTAAAAATTTCAGAATTGCACCGTGCAATGTGGAGATATTACTGTTTGTGCATTTACAATATTCATTGATTTTTGCCATTGAAAAACATGTTTTTCATATACCAGAAATGTTTGAAGCTACTGACTGAATGAAAGGAGCTGGCATCTCACTCTCTTTGAATCTTCTTTATCATGCTAGGATTAACAGGAAAAAGCTAAAAATTTCAGAATTGCACCGTGCAATGTGGAGATATTACTGTTTGTGCATTTACAATATTCATTGATTTTTGCCATTGAAAAACGTCCAGAAATGTTTGAAGCTACTGACTGAATGAAAGGAGCTGGCATCTCACTCTCTTTGAATCTTCTTTATCATGCTAGGATTAACAGGAAAAAGCTAAAAATTTCAGAATTGCACCGTGCAATGTGGAGATATTACTGTTTGTGCATTTACAACATTCATTGATTTTTGCCATTGAAAAACGTTTCATCCAGAAATGTTTGAAGCTACTGACTGAATGAAAGGAGCTGGCATCTCACTCTCTTTGAATCTTCTTTATCATGCTAGGATTAACAGGAAAAAGCTAAAAATTTCAGAATTGCACCGTGCAATGTGGAGATATTACTGTTTGTGCATTTACAATATTCATTGATTTTTGCCATTGAAAAACGTCCAGAAATGTTTGAAGCTACTGACTGAATGAAAGGAGCTGGCATCTCACTCTCTTTGAATCTTCTTTATCATGCTAGGATTAACAGGAAAAAGCTAAAAATTTCAGAATTGCACCGTGCAATGTGGAGATATTACTGTTTGTGCATTTACAATATTCATTGATTTTTGCCATTGAAAAACGTCCAGAAATGTTTGAAGCTACTGACTGAATGAAAGGAGCTGGCATCTCACTCTCTTTGAATCTTCTTTATCATGCTAGGATTAACAGGAAAAAGCTAAAAATTTCAGAATTGCACCGTGCAATGTGGAGATATTACTGTTTGTGCATTTACAATATTCATTGATTTTTGCCATTGAAAAACGTCCAGAAATGTTTGAAGCTACTGACTGAATGAAAGGAGCTGGCATCTCACTCTCTTTGAATCTTCTTTATCATGCTAGGATTAACAGGAAAAAGCTAAAAATTTCAGAATTGCACCGTGCAATGTGGAGATATTACTGTTTGTGCATTTACAATATTCAATGATTTTTGCCATTGAAAAACGTCCAGAAATGTTTGAAGCTACTGACTGAATGAAAGGAGCTGGCATCTCACTCTCTTTGAATCTTCTTTATCATGCTAGGATTAACAGGAAAAAGCTAAAAATTTCAGAATTGCACCGTGCAATGTGGAGATATTACTGTTTGTGCATTTACAATATTCATTGATTTTTGCCATTGAAAAACGTCCAGAAATGTTTGAAGCTACTGACTGAATGAAAGGAGCTGGCATCTCACCTCTTTGAATCTTCTTTATCATGCTAGGATTAACAGGAAAAAGCTAAAAATTTCAGAATTGCACCGTGCAATGTGGAGATATTACTGTTTGTGCATTTACAATATTCATTGATTTTTGCCATTGAAAAACATGTTTTTCATATACCAGAAATGTTTGAAGCTACTGACTGAATGAAAGGAGCTGGCATCTCACTCTCTTTGAATCTTCTTTATCATGCTAGGATTAACAGAAAAAGCAAAAATTTCAGAATTGCACCGTGCAATGTGGAGATATTACTGTTTGTGCATTTACAATATTCATTGATTTTTGCCATTGAAAAACGTCCAGAAATGTTTGAAGCTACTGACTGAATGAAAGGAGCTGGCATCTCACTCTCTTTGAATCTTCTTTATCATGCTAGGATTAACAGGAAAAAGCTAAAAATTTCAGAATTGCACCGTGCAATGTGGAGATATTACTGTTTGTGCATTTACAATATTCATTGATTTTTGCCATTGAAAAACGTCCAGAAATGTTTGAAGCTACTGACTGAATGAAAGGAGCTGGCATCTCACTCTCTTTGAATCTTCTTTATCATGCTAGGATTAACAGGAAAAAGCTAAAAATTTCAGAATTGCACCGTGCAATGTGGAGATATTACTGTTTGTGCATTTACAATATTCATTGATTTTTGCCATTGAAAAACATGTTTTTCATATACCAGAAATGTTTGAAGCTACTGACTGAATGAAAGGAGCTGGCATCTCACTCTCTTTGAATCTTCTTTATCATGCTAGGATTAACAGGAAAAAGCTAAAAATTTCAGAATTGCACCGTGCAATGTGGAGATATTACTGTTTGTGCATTTACAATATTCATTGATTTTTGCCATTGAAAAACATGTTTTTCATATACCAGAAATGTTTGAAGCTACTGACTGAATGAAAGGAGCTGGCATCTCACTCTCTTTGAATCTTCTTTATCATGCTAGGATTAACAGGAAAAAGCTAAAAATTTCAGAATTGCACCGTGCAATGTGGAGATATTACTGTTTGTGCATTTACAATATTCATTGATTTTTGCCATTGAAAAACGTCCAGAAATGTTTGAAGCTACTGACTGAATGAAAGGAGCTGGCATCTCACTCTCTTTGAATCTTCTTTATCATGCTAGGATTAACAGGAAAAAGCTAAAAATTTCAGAATTGCACCGTGCAATGTGGAGATATTACTGTTTGTGCATTTACAATATTCATTGATTTTTGCCATTGAAAAACGTCCAGAAATGTTTGAAGCTACTGACTGAATGAAAGGAGCTGGCATCTCACTCTCTTTGAATCTTCTTTATCATGCTAGGATTAACAGGAAAAAGCTAAAAATTTCAGAATTGCACCGTGCAATGTGGAGATATTACTGTTTGTGCATTTACAATATTCATTGATTTTTGCCATTGAAAAACGTCCAGAAATGTTTGAAGCTACTGACTGAATGAAAGGAGCTGGCATCTCACTCTCTTTGAATCTTCTTTATCATGCTAGGATTAACAGGAAAAAGCTAAAAATTTCAGAATTGCACCGTGCAATGTGGAGATATTACTGTTTGTGCATTTACAATATTCATTGATTTTTGCCATTGAAAAACGTCCAGAAATGTTTGAAGCTACTGACTGAATGAAAGGAGCTGGCATCTCACTCTCTTTGAATCTTCTTTATCATGCTAGGATTAACAGGAAAAAGCTAAAAATTTCAGAATTGCACCGTGCAATGTGGAGATATTACTGTTTGTGCATTTACAATATTCATTGATTTTTGCCATTGAAAAACATGTTTTTCATATACCAGAAATGTTTGAAGCTACTGACTGAATGAAAGGAGCTGGCATCTCACTCTCTTTGAATCTTCTTTATCATGCTAGGATTAACAGGAAAAAGCTAAAAATTTCAGAATTGCACCGTGCAATGTGGAGATATTACTGTTTGTGCATTTACAATATTCATTGATTTTTGCCATTGAAAAACGTCCAGAAATGTTTGAAGCTACTGACTGAATGAAAGGAGCTGGCATCTCACTCTCTTTGAATCTTCTTTATCATGCTAGGATTAACAGGAAAAAGCTAAAAATTTCAGAATTGCACCGTGCAATGTGGAGATATTACTGTTTGTGCATTTACAATATTCATTGATTTTTGCCATTGAAAAACGTCCAGAAATGTTTGAAGCTACTGACTGAATGAAAGGAGCTGGCATCTCACTCTCTTTGAATCTTCTTTATCATGCTAGGATTAACAGGAAAAAGCTAAAAATTTCAGAATTGCACCGTGCAATGTGGAGATATTACTGTTTGTGCATTTACAATATTCATTGATTTTTGCCATTGAAAAACATGTTTTTCATATACCAGAAATGTTTGAAGCTACTGACTGAATGAAAGGAGCTGGCATCTCACTCTCTTTGAATCTTCTTTATCATGCTAGGATTAACAGGAAAAAGCTAAAAATTTCAGAATTGCACCGTGCAATGTGGAGATATTACTGTTTGTGCATTTACAATATTCATTGATTTTTGCCATTGAAAACGTCCAGAAATGTTTGAAGCTACTGACTGAATGAAAGGAGCTGGCATCTCACTCTCTTTGAATCTTCTTTATCATGCTAGGATTAACAGGAAAAAGCTAAAAATTTCAGAATTGCACCGTGCAATGTGGAGATATTACTGTTTGTGCATTTACAATATTCATTGATTTTTGCCATTGAAAAACATGTTTTTCATATACCAGAAATGTTTGAAGCTACTGACTGAATGAAAGGAGCTGGCATCTCACTCTCTTTGAATCTTCTTTATCATGCTAGGATTAACAGGAAAAAGCTAAAAATTTCAGAATTGCACCGTGCAATGTGGAGATATTACTGTTTGTGCATTTACAATATTCATTGATTTTTGCCATTGAAAAACGTCCAGAAATGTTTGAAGCTACTGACTGAATGAAAGGAGCTGGCATCTCACTCTCTTTGAATCTTCTTTATCATGCTAGGATTAACAGGAAAAAGCTAAAAATTTCAGAATTGCACCGTGCAATGTGGAGATATTACTGTTTGTGCATTTACAATATTCATTGATTTTTGCCATTGAAAAACATGTTTTTCATATACCAGAAATGTTTGAAGCTACTGACTGAATGAAAGGAGCTGGCATCTCACTCTCTTTGAATCTTCTTTATCATGCTAGGATTAACAAGAAAAAGCTAAAAATTTCAGAATTGCACCGTGCAATGTGGAGATATAACTCTTTGTGCATTTACAATATTCATTGATTTTTGCCATTGAAAAACGTCCAGAAATGTTTGAAGCTACTGACTGAA
>NW_027371788.1:0-22911 GCF_046119375.1 Phyllobates terribilis
TTCAATGGCAAAAATCAATGAATATTGTAAATGCACAAACAGTAATATCTCCACATTGCACGGTGCAATTCTGAAATTTTTAGCTTTTTCCTGTTAATCCTAGCATGATAAAGAAGATTCAAAGAGAGTGAGATGCCAGCTCCTTTCATTCAGTCAGTAGCTTCAAACATTTCTGGTATATGAAAAACATGTTTTTCAATGGCAAAAATCAATGAATATTGTAAATGCACAAACAGTAATATCTCCACATTGCACGGTGCAATTCTGAAATTTTTAGCTTTTTCCTGTTAATCCTAGCATGATAAAGAAGATTCAAAGAGAGTGAGATGCCAGCTCCTTTCATTCAGTCAGTAGCTTCAAACATTTCTGGACGTTTTTCAATGGCAAAAATCAATGAATATTGTAAATGCACAAACAGTAATATCTCCACATTGCACGGTGCAATTCTGAAATTTTTAGCTTTTTCCTGTTAATCCTAGCATGATAAAGAAGATTCAAAGAGAGTGAGATGCCAGCTCCTTTCATTCAGTCAGTAGCTTCAAACATTTCTGGTATATGAAAAACATGTTTTTCAATGGCAAAAATCAATGAATATTGTAAATGCACAAACAGTAATATCTCCACATTGCACGGTGCAATTCTGAAATTTTTAGCTTTTTCCTGTTAATCCTAGCATGATAAAGAAGATTCAAAGAGAGTGAGATGCCAGCTCCTTTCATTCAGTCAGTAGCTTCAAACATTTCTGGACGTTTTTCAATGGCAAAAATCAATGAATATTGTAAATGCACAAACAGTAATATCTCCACATTGCACGGTGCAATTCTGAAATTTTTTGCTTTTTCCTGCTAATCCTAGCATGATAAAGAAGATTCAAAGAGAGTGAGATGCCAGCTCCTTTCATTCAGTCAGTAGCTTCAAACATTTCTGGACGTTTTTCAATGGCAAAAATCAATGAATATTGTAAATGCACAAACAGTAATATCTCCACATTGCACGGTGCAATTCTGAAATTTTTAGCTTTTTCCTGTTAATCCTAGCATGATAAAGAAGATTCAAAGAGAGTGAGATGCCAGCTCCTTTCATTCAGTCAGTAGCTTCAAACATTTCTGGTATATGAAAAACATGTTTTTCAATGGCAAAAATCAATGAATATTGTAAATGCACAAACAGTAATATCTCCACATTGCACGGTGCAATTCTGAAATTTTTTGCTTTTTCCTGCTAATCCTAGCATGATAAAGAAGATTCAAAGAGAGTGAGATGCCAGCTCCTTTCATTCAGTCAGTAGCTTCAAACATTTCTGGTATATGAAAAACATGTTTTTCAATGGCAAAAATCAATGAATATTGTAAATGCACAAACAGTAATATCTCCACATTGCACGGTGCAATTCTGAAATTTTTAGCTTTTTCCTGTTAATCCTAGCATGATAAAGAAGATTCAAAGAGAGTGAGATGCCAGCTCCTTTCATTCAGTCAGTAGCTTCAAACATTTCTGGTATATGAAAAACATGTTTTTCAATGGCAAAAATCAATGAATATTGTAAATGCACAAACAGTAATATCTCCACATTGCACGGTGCAATTCTGAAATTTTTAGCTTTTTCCTGCTAATCCTAGCATGATAAAGAAGATTCAAAGAGAGTGAGATGCCAGCTCCTTTCATTCAGTCAGTAGCTTCAAACATTTCTGGTATATGAAAAACATGTTTTTCAATGGCAAAAATCAATGAATATTGTAAATGCACAAACAGTAATATCTCCACATTGCACGGTGCAATTCTGAAATTTTTAGCTTTTTCCTGTTAATCCTAGCATGATAAAGAAGATTCAAAGAGAGTGAGATGCCAGCTCCTTTCATTCAGTCAGTAGCTTCAAACATTTCTGGACGTTTTTCAATGGCAAAAATCAATGAATATTGTAAATGCACAAACAGTAATATCTCCACATTGCACGGTGCAATTCTGAAATTTTTAGCTTTTTCCTGTTAATCCTAGCATGATAAAGAAGATTCAAAGAGAGTGAGATGCCAGCTCCTTTCATTCAGTCAGTAGCTTCAAACATTTCTGGTATATGAAAAACATGTTTTTCAATGGCAAAAATCAACGAATATTGTAAATGCACAAACAGTAATATCTCCACATTGCACGGTGCAATTCTGAAATTTTTTGCTTTTTCCTGCTAATCCTAGCATGATAAAGAAGATTCAAAGAGAGTGAGATGCCAGCTCCTTTCATTCAGTCAGTAGCTTCAAACATTTCTGGTATATGAAAAACATGTTTTTCAATGGCAAAAATCAATGAATATTGTAAATGCACAAACAGTAATATCTCCACATTGCACGGTGCAATTCTGAAATTTTTAGCTTTTTCCTGTTAATCCTAGCATGATAAAGAAGATTCAAAGAGAGTGAGATGCCAGCTCCTTTCATTCAGTCAGTAGCTTCAAACATTTCCGGACGTTTTTCAATGGCAAAAATCAATGAATATTGTAAATGCACAAACAGTAATATCTCCACATTGCACGGTGCAATTCTGAAATTTTTAGCTTTTTCCTGTTAATCCTAGCATGATAAAGAAGATTCAAAGAGAGTGAGATGCCAGCTCCTTTCATTCAGTCAGTAGCTTCAAACATTTCTGGTATATGAAAAACATGTTTTTCAATGGCAAAAATCAATGAATATTGTAAATGCACAAACAGTAATATCTCCACATTGCACGGTGCAATTCTGAAATTTTTAGCTTTTTCCTGCTAATCCTAGCATGATAAAGAAGATTCAAAGAGAGTGAGATGCCAGCTCCTTTCATTCAGTCAGTAGCTTCAAACATTTCTGGTATATGAAAAACATGTTTTTCAATGGCAAAAATCAATGAATATTGTAAATGCACAAACAGTAATATCTCCACATTGCACGGTGCAATTCTGAAATTTTTAGCTTTTTCCTGTTAATCCTAGCATGATAAAGAAGATTCAAAGAGAGTGAGATGCCAGCTCCTTTCATTCAGTCAGTAGCTTCAAACATTTCTGGACGTTTTTCAATGGCAAAAATCAATGAATATTGTAAATGCACAAACAGTAATATCTCCACATTGCACGGTGCAATTCTGAAATTTTTTGCTTTTTCCTGTTAATCCTAGCATGATAAAGAAGATTCAAAGAGAGTGAGATGCCAGCTCCTTTCATTCAGTCAGTAGCTTCAAACATTTCTGGTATATGAAAAACATGTTTTTCAATGGCAAAAATCAATGAATATTGTAAATGCACAAACAGTAATATCTCCACATTGCACGGTGCAATTCTGAAATTTTTTGCTTTTTCCTGTTAATCCTAGCATGATAAAGAAGATTCAAAGAGAGTGAGATGCCAGCTCCTTTCATTCAGTCAGTAGCTTCAAACATTTCTGGACGTTTTTCAATGGCAAAAATCAATGAATATTGTAAATGCACAAACAGTAATATCTCCACATTGCACGGTGCAATTCTGAAATTTTTTGCTTTTTCCTGTTAATCCTAGCATGATAAAGAAGATTCAAAGAGAGTGAGATGCCAGCTCCTTTCATTCAGTCAGTAGCTTCAAACATTTCTGGTATATGAAAAACATGTTTTTCAATGGCAAAAATCAATGAATATTGTAAATGCACAAACAGTAATATCTCCACATTGCACGGTGCAATTCTGAAATTTTTTGCTTTTTCCTGTTAATCCTAGCATGATAAAGAAGATTCAAAGAGAGTGAGATGCCAGCTCCTTTCATTCAGTCAGTAGCTTCAAACATTTCTGGTATATGAAAAACATGTTTTTCAATGGCAAAAATCAATGAATATTGTAAATGCACAAACAGTAATATCTCCACATTGCACGGTGCAATTCTGAAATTTTTAGCTTTTTCCTGCTAATCCTAGCATGATAAAGAAGATTCAAAGAGAGTGAGATGCCAGCTCCTTTCATTCAGTCAGTAGCTTCAAACATTTCTGGTATATGAAAAACATGTTTTTCAATGGCAAAAATCAATGAATATTGTAAATGCACAAACAGTAATATCTCCACATTGCACGGTGCAATTCTGAAATTTTTAGCTTTTTCCTGTTAATCCTAGCATGATAAAGAAGATTCAAAGAGAGTGAGATGCCAGCTCCTTTCATTCAGTCAGTAGCTTCAAACATTTCTGGACGTTTTTCAATGGCAAAAATCAATGAATATTGTAAATGCACAAACAGTAATATCTCCACATTGCACGGTGCAATTCTGAAATTTTTAGCTTTTTCCTGTTAATCCTAGCATGATAAAGAAGATTCAAAGAGAGTGAGATGCCAGCTCCCTTCATTCAGTCAGTAGCTTCAAACATTTCTGGTATATGAAAAACATGTTTTTCAATGGCAAAAATCAATGAATATTGTAAATGCACAAACAGTAATATCTCCACATTGCACGGTGCAATTCTGAAATTTTTAGCTTTTTCCTGTTAATCCTAGCATGATAAAGAAGATTCAAAGAGAGTGAGATGCCAGCTCCTTTCATTCAGTCAGTAGCTTCAAACATTTCTGGACGTTTTTCAATGGCAAAAATCAATGAATATTGTAAATGCACAAACAGTAATATCTCCACATTGCACGGTGCAATTCTGAAATTTTTAGCTTTTTCCTGTTAATCCTAGCATGATAAAGAAGATTCAAAGAGAGTGAGATGCCAGCTCCTTTCATTCAGTCAGTAGCTTCAAACATTTCTGGTATATGAAAAACATGTTTTTCAATGGCAAAAATCAATGAATATTGTAAATGCACAAACAGTAATATCTCCACATTGCACGGTGCAATTCTGAAATTTTTAGCTTTTTCCTGTTAATCCTAGCATGATAAAGAAGATTCAAAGAGAGTGAGATGCCAGCTCCTTTCATTCAGTCAGTAGCTTCAAACATTTCTGGACGTTTTTCAATGGCAAAAATCAATGAATATTGTAAATGCACAAACAGTAATATCTCCACATTGCACGGTGCAATTCTGAAATTTTTTGCTTTTTCCTGTTAATCCTAGCATGATAAAGAAGATTCAAAGAGAGTGAGATGCCAGCTCCTTTCATTCAGTCAGTAGCTTCAAACATTTCTGGACGTTTTTCAATGGCAAAAATCAATGAATATTGTAAATGCACAAACAGTAATATCTCCACATTGCACGGTGCAATTCTGAAATTTTTAGCTTTTTCCTGTTAATCCTAGCATGATAAAGAAGATTCAAAGAGAGTGAGATGCCAGCTCCTTTCATTCAGTCAGTAGCTTCAAACATTTCTGGTATATGAAAAACATGTTTTTCAATGGCAAAAATCAATGAATATTGTAAATGCACAAACAGTAATATCTCCACATTGCACGGTGCAATTCTGAAATTTTTAGCTTTTTCCTGTTAATCCTAGCATGATAAAGAAGATTCAAAGAGAGTGAGATGCCAGCTCCTTTCATTCAGTCAGTAGCTTCAAACATTTCTGGTATATGAAAAACATGTTTTTCAATGGCAAAAATCAATGAATATTGTAAATGCACAAACAGTAATATCTCCACATTGCACGGTGCAATTCTGAAATTTTTAGCTTTTTCCTGTTAATCCTAGCATGATAAAGAAGATTCAAAGAGAGTGAGATGCCAGCTCCTTTCATTCAGTCAGTAGCTTCAAACATTTCTGGTATATGAAAAACATGTTTTTCAATGGCAAAAATCAATGAATATTGTAAATGCACAAACAGTAATATCTCCACATTGCACGGTGCAATTCTGAAATTTTTAGCTTTTTCCTGTTAATCCTAGCATGATAAAGAAGATTCAAAGAGAGTGAGATGCCAGCTCCTTTCATTCAGTCAGTAGCTTCAAACATTTCTGGACGTTTTTCAATGGCAAAAATCAATGAATATTGTAAATGCACAAACAGTAATATCTCCACATTGCACGGTGCAATTCTGAAATTTTTAGCTTTTTCCTGTTAATCCTAGCATGATAAAGAAGATTCAAAGAGAGTGAGATGCCAGCTCCTTTCATTCAGTCAGTAGCTTCAAACATTTCTGGACGTTTTTCAATGGCAAAAATCAATGAATATTGTAAATGCACAAACAGTAATATCTCCACATTGCACGGTGCAATTCTGAAATTTTTAGCTTTTTCCTGTTAATCCTAGCATGATAAAGAAGATTCAAAGAGAGTGAGATGCCAGCTCCTTTCATTCAGTCAGTAGCTTCAAACATTTCTGGTATATGAAAAACATGTTTTTCAATGGCAAAAATCAATGAATATTGTAAATGCACAAACAGTAATATCTCCACATTGCACGGTGCAATTCTGAAATTTTTAGCTTTTTCCTGTTAATCCTAGCATGATAAAGAAGATTCAAAGAGAGTGAGATGCCAGCTCCTTTCATTCAGTCAGTAGCTTCAAACATTTCTGGACGTTTTTCAATGGCAAAAATCAATGAATATTGTAAATGCACAAACAGTAATATCTCCACATTGCACGGTGCAATTCTGAAATTTTTAGCTTTTTCCTGTTAATCCTAGCATGATAAAGAAGATTCAAAGAGAGTGAGATGCCAGCTCCTTTCATTCAGTCAGTAGCTTCAAACATTTCTGGTATATGAAAAACATGTTTTTCAATGGCAAAAATCAATGAATATTGTAAATGCACAAACAGTAATATCTCCACATTGCACGGTGCAATTCTGAAATTTTTAGCTTTTTCCTGTTAATCCTAGCATGATAAAGAAGATTCAAAGAGAGTGAGATGCCAGCTCCTTTCATTCAGTCAGTAGCTTCAAACATTTCTGGTATATGAAAAACATGTTTTTCAATGGCAAAAATCAATGAATATTGTAAATGCACAAACAGTAATATCTCCACATTGCACGGTGCAATTCTGAAATTTTTAGCTTTTTCCTGTTAATCCTAGCATGATAAAGAAGATTCAAAGAGAGTGAGATGCCAGCTCCTTTCATTCAGTCAGTAGCTTCAAACATTTCTGGACGTTTTTCAATGGCAAAAATCAATGAATATTGTAAATGCACAAACAGTAATATCTCCACATTGCACGGTGCAATTCTGAAATTTTTTGCTTTTTCCTGTTAATCCTAGCATGATAAAGAAGATTCAAAGAGAGTGAGATGCCAGCTCCTTTCATTCAGTCAGTAGCTTCAAACATTTCTGGTATATGAAAAACATGTTTTTCAATGGCAAAAATCAATGAATATTGTAAATGCACAAACAGTAATATCTCCACATTGCACGGTGCAATTCTGAAATTTTTAGCTTTTTCCTGTTAATCCTAGCATGATAAAGAAGATTCAAAGAGAGTGAGATGCCAGCTCCTTTCATTCAGTCAGTAGCTTCAAACATTTCTGGACGTTTTTCAATGGCAAAAATCAATGAATATTGTAAATGCACAAACAGTAATATCTCCACATTGCACGGTGCAATTCTGAAATTTTTTGCTTTTTCCTGCTAATCCTAGCATGATAAAGAAGATTCAAAGAGAGTGAGATGCCAGCTCCTTTCATTCAGTCAGTAGCTTCAAACATTTCTGGACGTTTTTCAATGGCAAAAATCAATGAATATTGTAAATGCACAAACAGTAATATCTCCACATTGCACAGTGCAATTCTGAAATTTTTAGCTTTTTCCTGTTAATCCTAGCATGATAAAGAAGATTCAAAGAGAGTGAGATGCCAGCTCCTTTCATTCAGTCAGTAGCTTCAAACATTTCTGGTATATGAAAAACATGTTTTTCAATGGCAAAAATCAATGAATATTGTAAATGCACAAACAGTAATATCTCCACATTGCACGGTGCAATTCTGAAATTTTTAGCTTTTTCCTGTTAATCCTAGCATGATAAAGAAGATTCAAAGAGAGTGAGATGCCAGCTCCTTTCATTCAGTCAGTAGCTTCAAACATTTCTGGTATATGAAAAACATGTTTTTCAATGGCAAAAATCAATGAATATTGTAAATGCACAAACAGTAATATCTCCACATTGCACGGTGCAATTCTGAAATTTTTAGCTTTTTCCTGTTAATCCTAGCATGATAAAGAAGATTCAAAGAGAGTGAGATGCCAGCTCCTTTCATTCAGTCAGTAGCTTCAAACATTTCTGGACGTTTTTCAATGGCAAAAATCAATGAATATTGTAAATGCACAAACAGTAATATCTCCACATTGCACGGTGCAATTCTGAAATTTTTTGCTTTTTCCTGTTAATCCTAGCATGATAAAGAAGATTCAAAGAGAGTGAGATGCCAGCTCCTTTCATTCAGTCAGTAGCTTCAAACATTTCTGGTATATGAAAAACATGTTTTTCAATGGCAAAAATCAATGAATATTGTAAATGCACAAACAGTAATATCTCCACATTGCACGGTGCAATTCTGAAATTTTTAGCTTTTTCCTGTTAATCTTCCTGTTAATCCTAGCATGATAAAGAAGATTCAAAGAGAGTGAGATGCCAGCTCCTTTCATTCAGTCAGTAGCTTCAAACATTTCTGGACGTTTTTCAATGGCAAAATCAATGAATATTGTAAATGCACAAACAGTAATATCTCCACATTGCACGGTGCAATTCTGAAATTTTTTGCTTTTTCCTGCTAATCCTAGCATGATAAAGAAGATTCAAAGAGAGTGAGATGCCAGCTCCTTTCATTCAGTCAGTAGCTTCAAACATTTCTGGACGTTTTTCAATGGCAAAAATCAATGAATATTGTAAATGCACAAACAGTAATATCTCCACATTGCACAGTGCAATTCTGAAATTTTTAGGCTTTTCCTGTTAATCCTAGCATGATAAAGAAGATTCAAAGAGAGTGAGATGCCAGCTCCTTTCATTCAGTCAGTAGCTTCAAACATTTCTGGTATATGAAAAACATGTTTTTCAATGGCAAAAATCAATGAATATTGTAAATGCACAAACAGTAATATCTCCACATTGCACGGTGCAATTCTGAAATTTTTAGCTTTTTCCTGTTAATCCTAGCATGATAAAGAAGATTCAAAGAGAGTGAGATGCCAGCTCCTTTCATTCAGTCAGTAGCTTCAAACATTTCTGGTATATGAAAACATGTTTTTCAATGGCAAAAATCAATGAATATTGTAAATGCACAAACAGTAATATCTCCACATTGCACGGTGCAATTCTGAAATTTTAGCTTTTTCCTGTTAATCCTAGCATGATAAAGAAGATTCAAAGAGAGTGAGATGCCAGCTCCTTTCATTCAGTCAGTAGCTTCAAACATTTCTGGACGTTTTTCAATGGCAAAAATCAATGAATATTGTAAATGCACAAACAGTAATATCTCCACATTGCACGGTGCAATTCTGAAATTTTAGCTTTTTCCTGTTAATCCTAGCATGATAAAGAAGATTCAAAGAGAGTGAGATGCCAGCTCCTTTCATTCAGTCAGTAGCTTCAAACATTTCTGGACGTTTTTCAATGGCAAAAATCAATGAATATTGTAAATGCACAAACAGTAATATCTCCACATTGCACAGTGCATTCTGAAATTTTTTGCTTTTTCCTGCTAATCCTAGCATGATAAAGAAGATTCAAAGAGAGTGAGATGCCAGCTCCTTCATTCAGTCAGTAGCTTCAAACATTTCTGGTATATGAAAAACATGTTTTTCAATGGCAAAAATCAATGAATATTGTAAATGCACAAACAGTAATATCTCCACATTGCACGGTGCAATTCTGAAATTTTAGCTTTTTCCTGCTAATCCTAGCATGATAAAGAAGATTCAAAGAGAGTGAGATGCCAGCTCCTTTCATTCAGTCAGTAGCTTCAAACATTTCTGGTATATGAAAAACATGTTTTTCAATGGCAAAAATCAATGAATATTGTAAATGCACAAACAGTAATATCTCCACATTGCACGGTGCAATTCTGAAATTTTTAGCTTTTTCCTGTTAATCCTAGCATGATAAAGAAGATTCAAAGAGAGTGAGATGCCAGCTCCTTTCATTCAGTCAGTAGCTTCAAACATTTCTGGACGTTTTTCAATGGCAAAAATCAATGAATATTGTAAATGCACAAACAGTAATATCTCCACATTGCACGGTGCAATTCTGAAATTTTTAGCTTTTTCCTGTTAATCCTAGCATGATAAAGAAGATTCAAAGAGAGTGAGATGCCAGCTCCTTTCATTCAGTCAGTAGCTTCAAACATTTCTGGTATATGAAAAACATGTTTTTCAATGGCAAAATCAATGAATATTGTAAATGCACAAACAGTAATATCTCCACATTGCACGGTGCAATTCTGAAATTTTTAGCTTTTCCTGTTAATCCTAGCATGATAAAGAAGATTCAAAGAGAGTGAGATGCCAGCTCCTTTCATTCAGTCAGTAGCTTCAAACATTTCTGGTATATGAAAAACATGTTTTTCAATGGCAAAAATCAATGAATATTGTAAATGCACAAACAGTAATATCTCCACATTGCACGGTGCAATTCTGAAATTTTTAGCTTTTTCCTGTTAATCCTAGCATGATAAAGAAGATTCAAAGAGAGTGAGATGCCAGCTCCTTTCATTCAGTCAGTAGCTTCAAACATTTCTGGACGTTTTCAATGGCAAAAATCAATGAATATTGTAAATGCACAACAGTAATATCTCCAACATTGCACGGTGCAATTCTGAAATTTTTTGCTTTTTCCTGTTAATCCTAGCATGATAAAAGAAGATTCAAAGAGAGTGAGATGCCAGCTCCTTTCATTCAGTCAGTAGCTTCAAACATTTCTGGTATATGAAAAACATGTTTTTCAATGGCAAAAATCAATGAATATTGTAAATGCACAAACAGTAATATCTCCACATTGCACGGTGCAATTCTGAAATTTTTTGCTTTTCCTGTTAATCCTAGCATGATAAAGAAGATTCAAAGAGAGTGAGATGCCAGCTCCTTTCATTCAGTCAGTAGCTTCAAACATTTCTGGACGTTTTTCAATGGCAAAAATCAATGAATATTGTAAATGCACAAACAGTAATATCTCCACATTGCACGGTGCAATCTGAAATTTTTTGCTTTTTCCTGTTAATCCTAGCATGATAAAGAAGATTCAAAGAGAGTGAGATGCCAGCTCCTTTCATTCAGTCAGTAGCTTCAAACATTTCTGGTATATGAAAAACATGTTTTTCAATGGCAAAAATCAATGAATATTGTAAATGCACAAACAGTAATATCTCCACATTGCACGGTGCAATTCTGAAATTTTTAGCTTTTTCCTGTTAATCCTAGCATGATAAAGAAGATTCAAAGAGAGTGAGATGCCAGCTCCTTTCATTCAGTCAGTAGCTTCAAACATTTCTGGACGTTTTTCAATGGCAAAAATCAATGAATATTGTAAATGCACAAACAGTAATATCTCCACATTGCACGGTGCAATTCTGAAATTTTTTGCTTTTTCCTGTTAATCCTAGCATGATAAAGAAGATTCAAAGAGAGTGAGATGCAGCTCCTTTCATTCAGTCAGTAGCTTCAAACATTTCTGGACGTTTTTCAATGGCAAAAATCAATGAATATTGTAAATGCACAAACAGTAATATCTCCACATTGCACGGTGCAATTCTGAAATTTTTAGCTTTTTCCTGTTAATCCTAGCATGATAAAGAAGATTCAAAGAGAGTGAGATGCCAGCTCCTTTCATTCAGTCAGTAGCTTCAAACATTTCTGGTATATGAAAAACATGTTTTTCAATGGCAAAAATCAATGAATATTGTAAATGCACAAACAGTAATATCTCCACATTGCACGGTGCAATTCTGAAATTTTTAGCTTTTTCCTGTTAATCCTAGCATGATAAAGAAGATTCAAAGAGAGTGAGATGCCAGCTCCTTTCATTCAGTCAGTAGCTTCAAACATTTCTGGTATATGAAAAACATGTTTTTCAATGGCAAAAATCAATGAATATTGTAAATGCACAAACAGTAATATCTCCACATTGCACGGTGCAATTCTGAAATTTTTAGCTTTTTCCTGTTAATCCTAGCATGATAAAGAAGATTCAAAGAGAGTGAGATGCCAGCTCCTTTCATTCAGTCAGTAGCTTCAAACATTTCTGGTATATGAAAAACATGTTTTTCAATGGCAAAAATCAATGAATATTGTAAATGCACAAACAGTAATATCTCCACATTGCACGGTGCAATTCTGAAATTTTTAGCTTTTTCCTGTTAATCCTAGCATGATAAAGAAGATTCAAAGAGAGTGAGATGCCAGCTCCTTTCATTCAGTCAGTAGCTTCAAACATTTCTGGACGTTTTTCAATGGCAAAAATCAATGAATATTGTAAATGCACAAACAGTAATATCTCCACATTGCACGGTGCAATTCTGAAATTTTTAGCTTTTTCCTGTTAATCCTAGCATGATAAAGAAGATTCAAAGAGAGTGAGATGCCAGCTCCTTTCATTCAGTCAGTAGCTTCAAACATTTCTGGACGTTTTTCAATGGCAAAAATCAATGAATATTGTAAATGCACAAACAGTAATATCTCCACATTGCACGGTGCAATTCTGAAATTTTTAGCTTTTTCCTGTTAATCCTAGCATGATAAAGAAGATTCAAAGAGAGTGAGATGCCAGCTCCTTTCATTCAGTCAGTAGCTTCAAACATTTCTGGTATATGAAAAACATGTTTTTCAATGGCAAAAATCAATGAATATTGTAAATGCACAAACAGTAATATCTCCACATTGCACGGTGCAATTCTGAAATTTTTAGCTTTTTCCTGTTAATCCTAGCATGATAAAGAAGATTCAAAGAGAGTGAGATGCCAGCTCCTTTCATTCAGTCAGTAGCTTCAAACATTTCTGGACGTTTTTCAATGGCAAAAATCAATGAATATTGTAAATGCACAAACAGTAATATCTCCACATTGCACGGTGCAATTCTGAAATTTTTAGCTTTTTCCTGTTAATCCTAGCATGATAAAGAAGATTCAAAGAGAGTGAGATGCCAGCTCCTTTCATTCAGTCAGTAGCTTCAAACATTTCTGGTATATGAAAAACATGTTTTTCAATGGCAAAAATCAATGAATATTGTAAATGCACAAACAGTAATATCTCCACATTGCACGGTGCAATTCTGAAATTTTTAGCTTTTTCCTGTTAATCCTAGCATGATAAAGAAGATTCAAAGAGAGTGAGATGCCAGCTCCTTTCATTCAGTCAGTAGCTTCAAACATTTCTGGTATATGAAAAACATGTTTTTCAATGGCAAAAATCAATGAATATTGTAAATGCACAAACAGTAATATCTCCACATTGCACGGTGCAATTCTGAAATTTTTAGCTTTTTCCTGTTAATCCTAGCATGATAAAGAAGATTCAAAGAGAGTGAGATGCCAGCTCCTTTCATTCAGTCAGTAGCTTCAAACATTTCTGGACGTTTTTCAATGGCAAAAATCAATGAATATTGTAAATGCACAAACAGTAATATCTCCACATTGCACGGTGCAATTCTGAAATTTTTTGCTTTTTCCTGTTAATCCTAGCATGATAAAGAAGATTCAAAGAGAGTGAGATGCCAGCTCCTTTCATTCAGTCAGTAGCTTCAAACATTTCTGGTATATGAAAAACATGTTTTTCAATGGCAAAAATCAATGAATATTGTAAATGCACAAACAGTAATATCTCCACATTGCACGGTGCAATTCTGAAATTTTTAGCTTTTTCCTGTTAATCCTAGCATGATAAAGAAGATTCAAAGAGAGTGAGATGCCAGCTCCTTTCATTCAGTCAGTAGCTTCAAACATTTCTGGACGTTTTTCAATGGCAAAAATCAATGAATATTGTAAATGCACAAACAGTAATATCTCCACATTGCACGGTGCAATTCTGAAATTTTTTGCTTTTTCCTGCTAATCCTAGCATGATAAAGAAGATTCAAAGAGAGTGAGATGCCAGCTCCTTTCATTCAGTCAGTAGCTTCAAACATTTCTGGACGTTTTTCAATGGCAAAAATCAATGAATATTGTAAATGCACAAACAGTAATATCTCCACATTGCACGGTGCAATTCTGAAATTTTTAGCTTTTTCCTGTTAATCCTAGCATGATAAAGAAGATTCAAAGAGAGTGAGATGCCAGCTCCTTTCATTCAGTCAGTAGCTTCAAACATTTCTGGTATATGAAAAACATGTTTTTCAATGGCAAAAATCAATGAATATTGTAAATGCACAAACAGTAATATCTCCACATTGCACGGTGCAATTCTGAAATTTTTAGCTTTTTCCTGTTAATCCTAGCATGATAAAGAAGATTCAAAGAGAGTGAGATGCCAGCTCCTTTCATTCAGTCAGTAGCTTCAAACATTTCTGGTATATGAAAAACATGTTTTTCAATGGCAAAAATCAATGAATATTGTAAATGCACAAACAGTAATATCTCCACATTGCACGGTGCAATTCTGAAATTTTTAGCTTTTTCCTGTTAATCCTAGCATGATAAAGAAGATTCAAAGAGAGTGAGATGCCAGCTCCTTTCATTCAGTCAGTAGCTTCAAACATTTCTGGACGTTTTTCAATGGCAAAAATCAATGAATATTGTAAATGCACAAACAGTAATATCTCCACATTGCACGGTGCAATTCTGAAATTTTTAGCTTTTTCCTGTTAATCCTAGCATGATAAAGAAGATTCAAAGAGAGTGAGATGCCAGCTCCTTTCATTCAGTCAGTAGCTTCAAACATTTCTGGACGTTTTTCAATGGCAAAAATCAATGAATATTGTAAATGCACAAACAGTAATATCTCCACATTGCACAGTGCAATTCTGAAATTTTTTGCTTTTTCCTGCTAATCCTAGCATGATAAAGAAGATTCAAAGAGAGTGAGATGCCAGCTCCTTTCATTCAGTCAGTAGCTTCAAACATTTCTGGTATATGAAAAACATGTTTTTCAATGGCAAAAATCAATGAATATTGTAAATGCACAAACAGTAATATCTCCACATTGCACGGTGCAATTCTGAAATTTTTAGCTTTTTCCTGCTAATCCTAGCATGATAAAGAAGATTCAAAGAGAGTGAGATGCCAGTTCCTTTCATTCAGTCAGTAGCTTCAAACATTTCTGGTATATGAAAAACATGTTTTTCAATGGCAAAAATCAATGAATATTGTAAATGCACAAACAGTAATATCTCCACATTGCACGGTGCAATTCTGAAATTTTTAGCTTTTTCCTGTTAATCCTAGCATGATAAAGAAGATTCAAAGAGAGTGAGATGCCAGCTCCTTTCATTCAGTCAGTAGCTTCAAACATTTCTGGACGTTTTTCAATGGCAAAAATCAATGAATATTGTAAATGCACAAACAGTAATATCTCCACATTGCACGGTGCAATTCTGAAATTTTTAGCTTTTTCCTGTTAATCCTAGCATGATAAAGAAGATTCAAAGAGAGTGAGATGCCAGCTCCTTTCATTCAGTCAGTAGCTTCAAACATTTCTGGTATATGAAAAACATGTTTTTCAATGGCAAAAATCAATGAATATTGTAAATGCACAAACAGTAATATCTCCACATTGCACGGTGCAATTCTGAAATTTTTAGCTTTTTCCTGTTAATCCTAGCATGATAAAGAAGATTCAAAGAGAGTGAGATGCCAGCTCCTTTCATTCAGTCAGTAGCTTCAAACATTTCTGGTATATGAAAAACATGTTTTTCAATGGCAAAAATCAATGAATATTGTAAATGCACAAACAGTAATATCTCCACATTGCACGGTGCAATTCTGAAATTTTTAGCTTTTTCCTGTTAATCCTAGCATGATAAAGAAGATTCAAAGAGAGTGAGATGCCAGCTCCTTTCATTCAGTCAGTAGCTTCAAACATTTCTGGACGTTTTTCAATGGCAAAAATCAATGAATATTGTAAATGCACAAACAGTAATATCTCCACATTGCACGGTGCAATTCTGAAATTTTTTGCTTTTTCCTGTTAATCCTAGCATGATAAAGAAGATTCAAAGAGAGTGAGATGCCAGCTCCTTTCATTCAGTCAGTAGCTTCAAACATTTCTGGTATATGAAAAACATGTTTTTCAATGGCAAAAATCAATGAATATTGTAAATGCACAAACAGTAATATCTCCACATTGCACGGTGCAATTCTGAAATTTTTTGCTTTTTCCTGTTAATCCTAGCATGATAAAGAAGATTCAAAGAGAGTGAGATGCCAGCTCCTTTCATTCAGTCAGTAGCTTCAAACATTTCTGGACGTTTTTCAATGGCAAAAATCAATGAATATTGTAAATGCACAAACAGTAATATCTCCACATTGCACGGTGCAATTCTGAAATTTTTTGCTTTTTCCTGTTAATCCTAGCATGATAAAGAAGATTCAAAGAGAGTGAGATGCCAGCTCCTTTCATTCAGTCAGTAGCTTCAAACATTTCTGGTATATGAAAAACATGTTTTTCAATGGCAAAAATCAATGAATATTGTAAATGCACAAACAGTAATATCTCCACATTGCACGGTGCAATTCTGAAATTTTTTGCTTTTTCCTGTTAATCCTAGCATGATAAAGAAGATTCAAAGAGAGTGAGATGCCAGCTCCTTTCATTCAGTCAGTAGCTTCAAACATTTCTGGTATATGAAAAACATGTTTTTCAATGGCAAAAATCAATGAATATTGTAAATGCACAAACAGTAATATCTCCACATTGCACGGTGCAATTCTGAAATTTTTAGCTTTTTCCTGCTAATCCTAGCATGATAAAGAAGATTCAAAGAGAGTGAGATGCCAGCTCCTTTCATTCAGTCAGTAGCTTCAAACATTTCTGGTATATGAAAAACATGTTTTTCAATGGCAAAAATCAATGAATATTGTAAATGCACAAACAGTAATATCTCCACATTGCACGGTGCAATTCTGAAATTTTTAGCTTTTTCCTGTTAATCCTAGCATGATAAAGAAGATTCAAAGAGAGTGAGATGCCAGCTCCTTTCATTCAGTCAGTAGCTTCAAACATTTCTGGACGTTTTTCAATGGCAAAAATCAATGAATATTGTAAATGCACAAACAGTAATATCTCCACATTGCACGGTGCAATTCTGAAATTTTTAGCTTTTTCCTGTTAATCCTAGCATGATAAAGAAGATTCAAAGAGAGTGAGATGCCAGCTCCCTTCATTCAGTCAGTAGCTTCAAACATTTCTGGTATATGAAAAACATGTTTTTCAATGGCAAAAATCAATGAATATTGTAAATGCACAAACAGTAATATCTCCACATTGCACGGTGCAATTCTGAAATTTTTAGCTTTTTCCTGTTAATCCTAGCATGATAAAGAAGATTCAAAGAGAGTGAGATGCCAGCTCCTTTCATTCAGTCAGTAGCTTCAAACATTTCTGGACGTTTTTCAATGGCAAAAATCAATGAATATTGTAAATGCACAAACAGTAATATCTCCACATTGCACGGTGCAATTCTGAAATTTTTAGCTTTTTCCTGTTAATCCTAGCATGATAAAGAAGATTCAAAGAGAGTGAGATGCCAGCTCCTTTCATTCAGTCAGTAGCTTCAAACATTTCTGGTATATGAAAAACATGTTTTTCAATGGCAAAAATCAATGAATATTGTAAATGCACAAACAGTAATATCTCCACATTGCACGGTGCAATTCTGAAATTTTTAGCTTTTTCCTGTTAATCCTAGCATGATAAAGAAGATTCAAAGAGAGTGAGATGCCAGCTCCTTTCATTCAGTCAGTAGCTTCAAACATTTCTGGACGTTTTTCAATGGCAAAAATCAATGAATATTGTAAATGCACAAACAGTAATATCTCCACATTGCACGGTGCAATTCTGAAATTTTTTGCTTTTTCCTGTTAATCCTAGCATGATAAAGAAGATTCAAAGAGAGTGAGATGCCAGCTCCTTTCATTCAGTCAGTAGCTTCAAACATTTCTGGACGTTTTTCAATGGCAAAAATCAATGAATATTGTAAATGCACAAACAGTAATATCTCCACATTGCACGGTGCAATTCTGAAATTTTTAGCTTTTTCCTGTTAATCCTAGCATGATAAAGAAGATTCAAAGAGAGTGAGATGCCAGCTCCTTTCATTCAGTCAGTAGCTTCAAACATTTCTGGTATATGAAAAACATGTTTTTCAATGGCAAAAATCAATGAATATTGTAAATGCACAAACAGTAATATCTCCACATTGCACGGTGCAAATCTGAAATTTTTAGCTTTTTCCTGTTAATCCTAGCATGATAAAGAAGATTCAAAGAGAGTGAGATGCCAGCTCCTTTCATTCAGTCAGTAGCTTCAAACATTTCTGGACGTTTTTCAATGGCAAAAATCAATGAATATTGTAAATGCACAAACAGTAATATCTCCACATTGCACGGTGCAATTCTGAAATTTTTAGCTTTTTCCTGTTAATCCTAGCATGATAAAGAAGATTCAAAGAGAGTGAGATGCCAGCTCCTTTCATTCAGTCAGTAGCTTCAAACATTTCTGGACGTTTTTCAATGGCAAAAATCAATGAATATTGTAAATGCACAAACAGTAATATCTCCACATTGCACGGTGCAATTCTGAAATTTTTAGCTTTTTCCTGTTAATCCTAGCATGATAAAGAAGATTCAAAGAGAGTGAGATGCCAGCTCCTTTCATTCAGTCAGTAGCTTCAAACATTTCTGGTATATGAAAAACATGTTTTTCAATGGCAAAAATCAATGAATATTGTAAATGCACAAACAGTAATATCTCCACATTGCACGGTGCAATTCTGAAATTTTTAGCTTTTTCCTGTTAATCCTAGCATGATAAAGAAGATTCAAAGAGAGTGAGATGCCAGCTCCTTTCATTCAGTCAGTAGCTTCAAACATTTCTGGACGTTTTTCAATGGCAAAAATCAATGAATATTGTAAATGCACAAACAGTAATATCTCCACATTGCACGGTGCAATTCTGAAATTTTTAGCTTTTTCCTGTTAATCCTAGCATGATAAAGAAGATTCAAAGAGAGTGAGATGCCAGCTCCTTTCATTCAGTCAGTAGCTTCAAACATTTCTGGTATATGAAAAACATGTTTTTCAATGGCAAAAATCAATGAATATTGTAAATGCACAAACAGTAATATCTCCACATTGCACGGTGCAATTCTGAAATTTTTAGCTTTTTCCTGTTAATCCTAGCATGATAAAGAAGATTGTATATGAAAAACATGTTTTTCAATGGCAAAAATCAATGAATATTGTAAATGCACAAACAGTAATATCTCCACATTGCACGGTGCAATTCTGAAATTTTTAGCTTTTTCCTGTTAATCCTAGCATGATAAAGAAGATTCAAAGAGAGTGAGATGCCAGCTCCTTTCATTCAGTCAGTAGCTTCAAACATTTCTGGACGTTTTTCAATGGCAAAAATCAATGAATATTGTAAATGCACAAACAGTAATATCTCCACATTGCACGGTGCAATTCTGAAATTTTTAGCTTTTTCCTGTTAATCCTAGCATGATAAAGAAGATTCAAAGAGAGTGAGATGCCAGCTCCTTTCATTCAGTCAGTAGCTTCAAACATTTCTGGTATATGAAAAACATGTTTTTCAATGGCAAAAATCAATGAATATTGTAAATGCACAAACAGTAATATCTCCACATTGCACAGTGCAATTCTGAAATTTTTTGCTTTTTCCTGTTAATCCTAGCATGATAAAGAAGATTCAAAGAGAGTGAGATGCCAGCTCCTTTCATTCAGTCAGTAGCTTCAAACATTTCTGGACGTTTTTCAATGGCAAAAATCAATGAATATTGTAAATGCACAAACAGTAATATCTCCACATTGCACGGTGCAATTCTGAAATTTTTAGCTTTTTCCTGTTAATCCTAGCATGATAAAGAAGATTCAAAGAGAGTGAGATGCCAGCTCCTTTCATTCAGTCAGTAGCTTCAAACATTTCTGGTATATGAAAAACATGTTTTTCAATGGCAAAAATCAATGAATATTGTAAATGCACAAACAGTAATATCTCCACATTGCACGGTGCAATTCTGAAATTTTTAGCTTTTTCCTGTTAATCCTAGCATGATAAAGAAGATTCAAAGAGAGTGAGATGCCAGCTCCTTTCATTCAGTCAGTAGCTTCAAACATTTCTGGTATATGAAAAACATGTTTTTCAATGGCAAAAATCAATGAATATTGTAAATGCACAAACAGTAATATCTCCACATTGCACGGTGCAATTCTGAAATTTTTAGCTTTTTCCTGTTAATCCTAGCATGATAAAGAAGATTCAAAGAGAGTGAGATGCCAGCTCCTTTCATTCAGTCAGTAGCTTCAAACATTTCTGGTATATGAAAAACATGTTTTTCAATGGCAAAAATCAATGAATATTGTAAATGCACAAACAGTAATATCTCCACATTGCACGGTGCAATTCTGAAATTTTTAGCTTTTTCCTGTTAATCCTAGCATGATAAAGAAGATTCAAAGAGAGTGAGATGCCAGCTCCTTTCATTCAGTCAGTAGCTTCAAACATTTCTGGTATATGAAAAACATGTTTTTCAATGGCAAAAATCAATGAATATTGTAAATGCACAAACAGTAATATCTCCACATTGCACGGTGCAATTCTGAAATTTTTAGCTTTTTCCTGTTAATCCTAGCATGATAAAGAACATTCAAAGAGAGTGAGATGCCAGCTCCTTTCATTCAGTCAGTAGCTTCAAACATTTCTGGACGTTTTTCAATGGCAAAAATCAATGAATATTGTAAATGCACAAACAGTAATATCTCCACATTGCACGGTGCAATTCTGAAATTTTTAGCTTTTTCCTGTTAATCCTAGCATGATAAAGAAGATTCAAAGAGAGTGAGATGCCAGCTCCTTTCATTCAGTCAGTAGCTTCAAACATTTCTGGACGTTTTTCAATGGCAAAAATCAATGAATATTGTAAATGCACAAACAGTAATATCTCCACATTGCACGGTGCAATTCTGAAATTTTTAGCTTTTTCCTGTTAATCCTAGCATGATAAAGAAGATTCAAAGAGAGTGAGATGCCAGCTCCTTTCATTCAGTCAGTAGCTTCAAACATTTCTGGACGTTTTTCAATGGCAAAAATCAATGAATATTGTAAATGCACAAACAGTAATATCTCCACATTGCACGGTGCAATTCTGAAATTTTTTGCTTTTTCCTGTTAATCCTAGCATGATAAAGAAGATTCAAAGAGAGTGAGATGCCAGCTCCTTTCATTCAGTCAGTAGCTTCAAACATTTCTGGACGTTTTTCAATGGCAAAAATCAATGAATATTGTAAATGCACAAACAGTAATATCTCCACATTGCACGGTGCAATTCTGAAATTTTTTGCTTTTTCCTGTTAATCCTAGCATGATAAAGAAGATTCAAAGAGAGTGAGATGCCAGCTCCTTTCATTCAGTCAGTAGCTTCAAACATTTCTGGTATATGAAAAACATGTTTTTCAATGGCAAAAATCAATGAATATTGTAAATGCACAAACAGTAATATCTCCACATTGCACGGTGCAATTCTGAAATTTTTTGCTTTTTCCTGTTAATCCTAGCATGATAAAGAAGATTCAAAGAGAGTGAGATGCCAGCTCCTTTCATTCAGTCAGTAGCTTCAAACATTTCTGGACGTTTTTCAATGGCAAAAATCAATGAATATTGTAAATGCACAAACAGTAATATCTCCACATTGCACGGTGCAATTCTGAAATTTTTTGCTTTTTCCTGTTAATCCTAGCATGATAAAGAAGATTCAAAGAGAGTGAGATGCCAGCTCCTTTCATTCAGTCAGTAGCTTCAAACATTTCTGGTATATGAAAAACATGTTTTTCAATGGCAAAAATCAATGAATATTGTAAATGCACAAACAGTAATATCTCCACATTGCACGGTGCAATTCTGAAATTTTTTGCTTTTTCCTGTTAATCCTAGCATGATAAAGAAGATTCAAAGAGAGTGAGATGCCAGCTCCTTTCATTCAGTCAGTAGCTTCAAACATTTCTGGTATATGAAAAACATGTTTTTCAATGGCAAAAATCAATGAATATTGTAAATGCACAAACAGTAATATCTCCACATTGCACGGTGCAATTCTGAAATTTTTAGCTTTTTCCTGCTAATCCTAGCATGATAAAGAAGATTCAAAGAGAGTGAGATGCCAGCTCCTTTCATTCAGTCAGTAGCTTCAAACATTTCTGGACGTTTTTCAATGGCAAAAATCAATGAATATTGTAAATGCACAAACAGTAATATCTCCACATTGCACGGTGCAATTCTGAAATTTTTAGCTTTTTCCTGTTAATCCTAGCATGATAAAGAAGATTCAAAGAGAGTGAGATGCCAGCTCCTTTCATTCAGTCAGTAGCTTCAAACATTTCTGGTATATGAAAAACATGTTTTTCAATGGCAAAAATCAATGAATATTGTAAATGCACAAACAGTAATATCTCCACATTGCACGGTGCAATTCTGAAATTTTTAGCTTTTTCCTGTTAATCCTAGCATGATAAAGAAGATTCAAAGAGAGTGAGATGCCAGCTCCTTTCATTCAGTCAGTAGCTTCAAACATTTCTGGACGTTTTTCAATGGCAAAAATCAATGAATATTGTAAATGCACAAACAGTAATATCTCCACATTGCACGGTGCAATTCTGAAATTTTTAGCTTTTTCCTGTTAATCCTAGCATGATAAAGAAGATTCAAAGAGAGTGAGATGCCAGCTCCTTTCATTCAGTCAGTAGCTTCAAACATTTCTGGACGTTTTTCAATGGCAAAAATCAATGAATATTGTAAATGCACAAACAGTAATATCTCCACATTGCACGGTGCAATTCTGAAATTTTTAGCTTTTTCCTGTTAATCCTAGCATGATAAAGAAGATTCAAAGAGAGTGAGATTCCAGCTCCTTTCATTCAG
>NW_027371789.1:0-22910 GCF_046119375.1 Phyllobates terribilis
GCATGATAAAGAAGATTCAAAGAGAGTGAGATGCCAGCTCCTTTCATTCAGTCAGTAGCTTCAAACATTTCTGGTATATGAAAAACATGTTTTTCAATGGCAAAAATCAATGAATATTGTAAATGCACAAACAGTAATATCTCCACATTGCAAGGTGCAATTCTGAAATTTTTTGCTTTTTCCTGTTAATCCTAGCATGATAAAGAAGATTCAAAGAGAGTGAGATGCCAGCTCCTTTCATTCAGTCAGTAGCTTCAAACATTTCTGGTATATGAAAAACATGTTTTTCAATTTCAAAAATCAATGAATATTGTAAATGCACAAACAGTAATATCTCCACATTGCAAGGTGCAATTCTGAAATTTTTTGCTTTTTCCTGCTAATCCTAGCATGATAAAGAAGATTCAAAGAGTGAGATGCCAGCTCCTTTCATTCAGTCAGTAGCTTCAAACATTTCTGGTATATGAAAAACATGTTTTTCAATGGCAAAAATCAATGAATATTGTAAATGCACAAACAGTAATATCTCCACATTGCAAGGTGCAATTCTGAAATTTTTTGCTTTTTCCTGCTAATCCTAGCATGATCAAGAAGATTCAAAGAGAGTGAGATGCCAGCTCCTTTCATTCAGTCAGTAGCTTCAAACATTTCTGGTATATGAAAAACATGTTTTTCAATGGCAAAAATCAATGAATATTGTAAATGCACAAACAGTAATATCTCCACATTGCACGGTGCAATTCTGAAATTTTTAGCTTTTTCCTGTTAATCCTAGCATGATAAAGAAGATTCAAAGAGAGTGAGATGCCAGCTCCTTTCATTCAGTCAGTAGCTTCAAACATTTCTGGTATATGAAAAACATGTTTTTCAATGGCAAAAATCAATGAATATTGTAAATGCACAAACAGTAATATCTCCACATTGCACGGTGCAATTCTGAAATTTTTAGCTTTTTCCTGTTAATCCTAGCATGATAAAGAAGATTCAAAGAGAGTGAGATGCCAGCTCCTTTCATTCAGTCAGTAGCTTCAAACATTTCTGGTATATGAAAAACATGTTTTTCAATGGCAAAAATCAATGAATATTGTAAATGCACAAACAGTAATATCTCCACATTGCAAGGTGCAATTCTGAAATTTTTTGCTTTTTCCTGCTAATCCTAGCATGATAAAGAAGATTCAAAGAGAGTGAGATGCCAGCTCCTTTCATTCAGTCAGTAGCTTCAAACATTTCTGGTATATGAAAAACATGTTTTTCAATGGCAAAAATCAATGAATATTGTAAATGCACAAACAGTAATATCTCCACATTGCACGGTGCAATTCTGAAATTTTTAGCTTTTTCCTGTTAATCCTAGCATGATAAAGAAGATTCAAAGAGAGTGAGATGCCAGCTCCTTTCATTCAGTCAGTAGCTTCAAACATTTGTGGTATATGAAAAACATGTTTTTCAATGGCAAAAATCAATGAATATTGTAAATGCACAAACAGTAATATCTCCACATTGCAAGGTGCAATTCTGAAATTTTTTGCTTTTTCCTGCTAATCCTAGCATGATAAAGAAGATTCAAAGAGAGTGAGATGCCAGCTCCTTTCATTCAGTCAGTAGCTTCAAACATTTCTGGTATATGAAAAACATGTTTTTCAATGGCAAAAATCAATGAATATTGTAAATGCACACAGTAATATCTCCACATTGCACGGTGCAATTCTGAAATTTTTAGCTTTTTCCTGTTAATCCTAGCATGATAAAGAAGATTCAAAGAGGTTGAGATGCCAGCTCCTTTCATTCAGTCAGTAGCTTCAAACATTTCTGGTATATGAAAAACATGTTTTTCAATGGCAAAAATCAATGAATATTGTAAATGCACAAACAGTAATATCTCCACATTGCAAGGTGCAATTCTGAAATTTTTTGCTTTTTCCTGCTAATCCTAGCATGATAAAGAAGATTCAAAGAGAGTGAGATGCCAGCTCCTTTCATTCAGTCAGTAGCTTCAAACATTTCTGGTATATGAAAAACATGTTTTTCAATGGCAAAAATCAATGAATATTGTAAATGCACAAACAGTAATATCTCCACATTGCACGGTGCAATTCTGAAATTTTTAGCTTTTTCCTGTTAATCCTAGCATGATAAAGAAGATTCAAAGAGAGTGAGATGCCAGCTCCTTTCATTCAGTCAGTAGCTTCAAACATTTCTGGTATATGAAAAACATGTTTTTCAATGGCAAAAATCAATGAATATTGTAAATGCACAAACAGTAATATCTCCACATTGCAAGGTGCAATTCTGAAATTTTTTGCTTTTTCCTGCTAATCCTAGCATGATAAAGAAGATTCAAAGAGTGAGATGCCAGCTCCTTTCATTCAGTCAGTAGCTTCAAACATTTCTGGTATATGAAAAACATGTTTTTCAATGGCAAAAATCAATGAATATTGTAAATGCACAAACAGTAATATCTCCACATTGCAAGGTGCAATTCTGAAATTTTTTGCTTTTTCCTGCTAATCCTAGCATGATAAAGAAGATTCAAAGAGAGTGAGATGCCAGCTCCTTTCATTCAGTCAGTAGCTTCAAACATTTCTGGTATATGAAAAACATGTTTTTCAATGGCAAAAATCAATGAATATTGTAAATGCACAAACAGTAATATCTCCACATTGCACGGTGCAATTCTGAAATTTTTAGCTTTTTCCTGTTAATCCTAGCATGATAAAGAAGATTCAAAGAGAGTGAGATGCCAGCTCCTTTCATTCAGTCAGTAGCTTCAAACATTTCTGGTATATGAAAAACGTTTTTCAATGGCAAAAATCAATGAATATTGTAAATGCACAAACAGTAATATCTCCACATTGCACGGTGCAATTCTGAAATTTTTAGCTTTTTCCTGTTAATCCTAGCATGATAAAGAAGATTCAAAGAGAGTGAGATGCCAGCTCCTTTCATTCAGTCAGTAGCTTCAAACATTTCTGGTATATGAAAAACATGTTTTTCAATGGCAAAAATCAATGAATATTGTAAATGCACAAACAGTAATATCTCCACATTGCAAGGTGCAATTCTGAAATTTTTTGCTTTTTCCTGCTAATCCTAGCATGATAAAGAAGATTCAAAGAGAGTGAGATGCCAGCTCCTTTCATTCAGTCAGTAGCTTCAAACATTTCTGGTATATGAAAAACATGTTTTTCAATGGCAAAAATCAATGAATATTGTAAATGCACAAACAGTAATATCTCCACATTGCACGGTGCAATTCTGAAATTTTTAGCTTTTTCCTGTTAATCCTAGCATGATAAAGAAGATTCAAAGAGAGTGAGATGCCAGCTCCTTTCATTCAGTCAGTAGCTTCAAACATTTCTGGTATATGAAAAACATGTTTTTCAATGGCAAAAATCAATGAATATTGTAAATGCACAAACAGTAATATCTCCACATTGCAAGGTGCAATTCTGAAATTTTTTGCTTTTTCCTGCTAATCCTAGCATGATAAAGAAGATTCAAAGAGAGTGAGATGCCAGCTCCTTTCATTCAGTCAGTAGCTTCAAACATTTCTGGTATATGAAAAACATGTTTTTCAATGGCAAAAATCAATGAATATTGTAAATGCACAGTAATATCTCCACATTGCACGGTGCAATTCTGAAATTTTTAGCTTTTTCCTGTTAATCCTAGCATGATAAAGAAGATTCAAAGAGGTTGAGATGCCAGCTCCTTTCATTCAGTCAGTAGCTTCAAACATTTCTGGTATATGAAAAACATGTTTTTCAATGGCAAAAATCAATGAATATTGTAAATGCACAAACAGTAATATCTCCACATTGCAAGGTGCAATTCTGAAATTTTTTGCTTTTTCCTGCTAATCCTAGCATGATAAAGAAGATTCAAAGAGAGTGAGATGCCAGCTCCTTTCATTCAGTCAGTAGCTTCAAACATTTCTGGTATATGAAAAACATGTTTTTCAATGGCAAAAATCAATGAATATTGTAAATGCACAAACAGTAATATCTCCACATTGCACGGTGCAATTCTGAAATTTTTAGCTTTTTCCTGTTAATCCTAGCATGATAAAGAAGATTCAAAGAGAGTGAGATGCCAGCTCCTTTCATTCAGTCAGTAGCTTCAAACATTTCTGGTATATGAAAAACATGTTTTTCAATGGCAAAAATCAATGAATATTGTAAATGCACAAACAGTAATATCTCCACATTGCAAGGTGCAATTCTGAAATTTTTTGCTTTTTCCTGCTAATCCTAGCATGATAAAGAAGATTCAAAGAGTGAGATGCCAGCTCCTTTCATTCAGTCAGTAGCTTCAAACATTTCTGGTATATGAAAAACATGTTTTTCAATGGCAAAAATCAATGAATATTGTAAATGCACAAACAGTAATATCTCCACATTGCAAGGTGCAATTCTGAAATTTTTTGCTTTTTCCTGCTAATCCTAGCATGATAAAGAAGATTCAAAGAGAGTGAGATGCCAGCTCCTTTCATTCAGTCAGTAGCTTCAAACATTTCTGGTATATGAAAAACATGTTTTTCAATGGCAAAAATCAATGAATATTGTAAATGCACAAACAGTAATATCTCCACATTGCACGGTGCAATTCTGAAATTTTTAGCTTTTTCCTGTTAATCCTAGCATGATAAAGAAGATTCAAAGAGAGTGAGATGCCAGCTCCTTTCATTCAGTCAGTAGCTTCAAACATTTCTGGTATATGAAAAACATGTTTTTCAATGGCAAAAATCAATGAATATTGTAAATGCACAAACAGTAATATCTCCACATTGCAAGGTGCAATTCTGAAATTTTTTGCTTTTTCCTGCTAATCCTAGCATGATAAAGAAGATTCAAAGAGAGTGAGATGCCAGCTCCTTTCATTCAGTCAGTAGCTTCAAACATTTCTGGTATATGAAAAACATGTTTTTCAATGGCAAAAATCAATGAATATTGTAAATGCACAAACTAATATCTCCACATTGCACGGTGCAATGCTGAAATTTTTAGCTTTTTCCTGTTAATCCTAGCATGATAAAGAAGATTCAAAGAGAGTGAGATGCCAGCTCCTTTCATTCAGTCAGTAGCTTCAAACATTTCTGGTATATGAAAAACATGTTTTTCAATGGCAAAAATCAATGAATATTGTAAATGCACAAACAGTAATATCTCCACATTGCAAGGTGCAATTCTGAAATTTTTTGCTTTTTCCTGCTAATCCTAGCATGATCAAGAAGATTCAAAGAGAGTGAGATGCCAGCTCCTTTCATTCAGTCAGTAGCTTCAAACATTTCTGGTATATGAAAAACATGTTTTTCAATGGCAAAAATCAATGAATATTGTAAATGCACAAACAGTAATATCTCCACATTGCACGGTGCAATTCTGAAATTTTTAGCTTTTTCCTGTTAATCCTAGCATGATAAAGAAGATTCAAAGAGAGTGAGATGCCAGCTCCTTTCATTCAGTCAGTAGCTTCAAACATTTCTGGTATATGAAAAACATGTTTTTCAATGGCAAAAATCAATGAATATTGTAAATGCACAAACAGTAATATCTCCACATTGCACGGTGCAATTCTGAAATTTTTAGCTTTTTCCTGTTAATCCTAGCATGATAAAGAAGATTCAAAGAGAGTGAGATGCCAGCTCCTTTCATTCAGTCAGTAGCTTCAAACATTTCTGGTATATGAAAAACATGTTTTTCAATGGCAAAAATCAATGAATATTGTAAATGCACAAACAGTAATATCTCCACATTGCAAGGTGCAATTCTGAAATTTTTTGCTTTTTCCTGCTAATCCTAGCATGATAAAGAAGATTCAAAGAGAGTGAGATGCCAGCTCCTTTCATTCAGTCAGTAGCTTCAAACATTTCTGGTATATGAAAAACATGTTTTTCAATGGCAAAAATCAATGAATATTGTAAATGCACAAACAGTAATATCTCCACATTGCACGGTGCAATTCTGAAATTTTTAGCTTTTTCCTGTTAATCCTAGCATGATAAAGAAGATTCAAAGAGAGTGAGATGCCAGCTCCTTTCATTCAGTCAGTAGCTTCAAACATTTCTGGTATATGAAAAACATGTTTTTCAATGGCAAAAATCAATGAATATTGTAAATGCACAAACAGTAATATCTCCACATTGCAAGGTGCAATTCTGAAATTTTTTGCTTTTTCCTGCTAATCCTAGCATGATAAAGAAGATTCAAAGAGAGTGAGATGCCAGCTCCTTTCATTCAGTCAGTAGCTTCAAACATTTCTGGTATATGAAAAACATGTTTTTCAATGGCAAAAATCAATGAATATTGTAAATGCACAGTAATATCTCCACATTGCACGGTGCAATTCTGAAATTTTTAGCTTTTTCCTGTTAATCCTAGCATGATAAAGAAGATTCAAAGAGGTTGAGATGCCAGCTCCTTTCATTCAGTCAGTAGCTTCAAACATTTCTGGTATATGAAAAACATGTTTTTCAATGGCAAAAATCAATGAATATTGTAAATGCACAAACAGTAATATCTCCACATTGCAAGGTGCAATTCTGAAATTTTTTGCTTTTTCCTGCTAATCCTAGCATGATAAAGAAGATTCAAAGAGAGTGAGATGCCAGCTCCTTTCATTCAGTCAGTAGCTTCAAACATTTCTGGTATATGAAAAACATGTTTTTCAATGGCAAAAATCAATGAATATTGTAAATGCACAAACAGTAATATCTCCACATTGCACGGTGCAATTCTGAAATTTTTAGCTTTTTCCTGTTAATCCTAGCATGATAAAGAAGATTCAAAGAGAGTGAGATGCCAGCTCCTTTCATTCAGTCAGTAGCTTCAAACATTTCTGGTATATGAAAAACATGTTTTTCAATGGCAAAAATCAATGAATATTGTAAATGCACAAACAGTAATATCTCCACATTGCAAGGTGCAATTCTGAAATTTTTAGCTTTTTCCTGTTAATCCTAGCATGATAAAGAAGATTCAAAGAGAGTGAGATGCCAGCTCCTTTCATTCAGTCAGTAGCTTCAAACATTTCTGGTATATGAAAAACGTTTTTCAATGACAAAAATCAATGAATATTGTAAATGCACAAACAGTAATATCTCCACATTGCACGGTGCAATTCTGAAATTTTTAGCTTTTTCCTGTTAATCCTAGCATGATAAAGAAGATTCAAAGAGAGTGAGATGCCAGCTCCTTTCATTCAGTCAGTAGCTTCAAACATTTCTGGTATATGAAAAACATGTTTTTCAATGGCAAAAATCAATGAATATTGTAAATGCACAAACAGTAATATCTCCACATTGCAAGGTGCAATTCTGAAATTTTTTGCTTTTTCCTGCTAATCCTAGCATGATAAAGAAGATTCAAAGAGAGTGAGATGCCAGCTCCTTTCATTCAGTCAGTAGCTTCAAACATTTCTGGTATATGAAAAACATGTTTTTCAATGGCAAAAATCAATGAATATTGTAAATGCACAAACAGTAATATCTCCACATTGCACGGTGCAATTCTGAAATTTTTAGCTTTTTCCTGTTAATCCTAGCATGATAAAGAAGATTCAAAGAGAGTGAGATGCCAGCTCCTTTCATTCAGTCAGTAGCTTCAAACATTTCTGGTATATGAAAAACATGTTTTTCAATGGCAAAAATCAATGAATATTGTAAATGCACAAACAGTAATATCTCCACATTGCAAGGTGCAATTCTGAAATTTTTTGCTTTTTCCTGCTAATCCTAGCATGATAAAGAAGATTCAAAGAGAGTGAGATGCCAGCTCCTTTCATTCAGTCAGTAGCTTCAAACATTTCTGGTATATGAAAAACATGTTTTTCAATGGCAAAAATCAATGAATATTGTAAATGCACAAACAGTAATATCTCCACATTGCACGGTGCAATTCTGAAATTTTTAGCTTTTTCCTGTTAATCCTAGCATGATAAAGAAGATTCAAAGAGAGTGAGATGCCAGCTCCTTTCATTCAGTCAGTAGCTTCAAACATTTCTGGTATATGAAAAACATGTTTTTCAATGGCAAAAATCAATGAATATTGTAAATGCACAAACAGTAATATCTCCACATTGCAAGGTGCAATTCTGAAATTTTTTGCTTTTTCCTGCTAATCCTAGCATGATAAAGAAGATTCAAAGAGATTGAGATGCCAGCTCCTTTCATTCAGTCAGTAGCTTCAAACATTTCTGGTATATGAAAAACATGTTTTTCAATGGCAAAAATCAATGAATATTGTAAATGCACAAACAGTAATATCTCCACATTGCACGGTGCAATTCTGAAATTTTTAGCTTTTTCCTGTTAATCCTAGCATGATAAAGAAGATTCAAAGAGAGTGAGATGCCAGCTCCTTTCATTCAGTCAGTAGCTTCAAACATTTCTGGTATATGAAAAACATGTTTTTCAATGGCAAAAATCAATGAATATTGTAAATGCACAGTAATATCTCCACATTGCACGGTGCAATTCTGAAATTTTTAGCTTTTTCCTGTTAATCCTAGCATGATAAAGAAGATTCAAAGAGGTTGAGATGCCAGCTCCTTTCATTCAGTCAGTAGCTTCAAACATTTCTGGTATATGAAAAACATGTTTTTCAATGGCAAAAATCAATGAATATTGTAAATGCACAAACAGTAATATCTCCACATTGCAAGGTGCAATTCTGAAATTTTTTGCTTTTTCCTGCTAATCCTAGCATGATAAAGAAGATTCAAAGAGAGTGAGATGCCAGCTCCTTTCATTCAGTCAGTAGCTTCAAACATTTCTGGTATATGAAAAACATGTTTTTCAATGGCAAAAATCAATGAATATTGTAAATGCACAAACAGTAATATCTCCACATTGCACGGTGCAATTCTGAAATTTTTAGCTTTTTCCTGTTAATCCTAGCATGATAAAGAAGATTCAAAGAGAGTGAGATGCCAGCTCCTTTCATTCAGTCAGTAGCTTCAAACATTTCTGGTATATGAAAAACATGTTTTTCAATGGCAAAAATCAATGAATATTGTAAATGCACAAACTAATATCTCCACATTGCACGGTGCAATGCTGAAATTTTTAGCTTTTTCCTGTTAATCCTAGCATGATAAAGAAGATTCAAAGAGAGTGAGATGCCAGCTCCTTTCATTCAGTCAGTAGCTTCAAACATTTCTGGTATATGAAAAACATGTTTTTCAATGGCAAAAATCAATGAATATTGTAAATGCACAAACAGTAATATCTCCACATTGCAAGGTGCAATTCTGAAATTTTTTGCTTTTTCCTGTTAATCCTAGCATGATAAAGAAGATTCAAAGAGAGTGAGATGCCAGCTCCTTTCATTCAGTCAGTAGCTTCAAACATTTCTGGTATATGAAAAACATGTTTTTCAATGGCAAAAATCAATGAATATTGTAAATGCACAAACAGTAATATCTCCACATTGCAAGGTGCAATTCTGAAATTTTTTGCTTTTTCCTGCTAATCCTAGCATGATAAAGAAGATTCAAAGAGTGAGATGCCAGCTCCTTTAATTCAGTCAGTAGCTTCAAACATTTCTGGTATATGAAAAACATGTTTTTCAATGGCAAAAATCAATGAATATTGTAAATGCACAAACAGTAATATCTCCACATTGCAAGGTGCAATTCTGAAATTTTTTGCTTTTTCCTGCTAATCCTAGCATGATAAAGAAGATTCAAAGAGAGTGAGATGCCAGCTCCTTTCATTCAGTCAGTAGCTTCAAACATTTCTGGTATATGAAAAACATGTTTTTCAATGGCAAAAATCAATGAATATTGTAAATGCACAAACAGTAATATCTCCACATTGCACGGTGCAATTCTGAAATTTTTAGCTTTTTCCTGTTAATCCTAGCATGATAAAGAAGATTCAAAGAGAGTGAGATGCCAGCTCCTTTCATTCAGTCAGTAGCTTCAAACATTTCTGGTATATGAAAAACATGTTTTTCAATGGCAAAAATCAATGAATATTGTAAATGCACAAACAGTAATATCTCCACATTGCAAGGTGCAATTCTGAAATTTTTTGCTTTTTCCTGCTAATCCTAGCAAGATAAAGAAGATTCAAAGAGAGTGAGATGCCAGCTCCTTTCATTCAGTCAGTAGCTTCAAACATTTCTGGTATATGAAAAACATGTTTTTCAATGGCAAAAATCAATGAATATTGTAAATGCACAAACAGTAATATCTCCACATTGCACGGTGCAATTCTGAAATTTTTAGCTTTTTCCTGTTAATCCTAGCATGATAAAGAAGATTCAAAGAGAGTGAGATGCCAGCTCCTTTCATTCAGTCAGTAGCTTCAAACATTTCTGGTATATGAAAAACATGTTTTTCAATGGCAAAAATCAATGAATATTGTAAATGCACAAACAGTAATATCTCCACATTGCAAGGTGCAATTCTGAAATTTTTTGCTTTTTCCTGCTAATCCTAGCATGATAAAGAAGATTCAAAGAGAGTGAGATGCCAGCTCCTTTCATTCAGTCAGTAGCTTCAAACATTTCTGGTATATGAAAAACATGTTTTTCAATGGCAAAAATCAATGAATATTGTAAATGCACAAACTAATATCTCCACATTGCACGGTGCAATGCTGAAATTTTTAGCTTTTTCCTGTTAATCCTAGCATGATAAAGAAGATTCAAAGAGAGTGAGATGCCAGCTCCTTTCATTCAGTCAGTAGCTTCAAACATTTCTGGTATATGAAAAACATGTTTTTCAATGGCAAAAATCAATGAATATTGTAAATGCACAAACAGTAATATCTCCACATTGCAAGGTGCAATTCTGAAATTTTTTGCTTTTTCCTGTTAATCCTAGCATGATAAAGAAGATTCAAAGAGAGTGAGATGCCAGCTCCTTTCATTCAGTCAGTAGCTACAAACATTTCTGGTATATGAAAAACATGTTTTTCAATTTCAAAAATCAATGAATATTGTAAATGCACAAACAGTAATATCTCCACATTGCAAGGTGCAATTCTGAAATTTTTTGCTTTTTCCTGCTAATCCTAGCATGATAAAGAAGATTCAAAGAGTGAGATGCCAGCTCCTTTCATTCAGTCAGTAGCTTCAAACATTTCTGGTATATGAAAAACATGTTTTTCAATGGCAAAAATCAATGAATATTGTAAATGCACAAACAGTAATATCTCCACATTGCAAGGTGCAATTCTGAAATTTTTTGCTTTTTCCTGCTAATCCTAGCATGATCAAGAAGATTCAAAGAGAGTGAGATGCCAGCTCCTTTCATTCAGTCAGTAGCTTCAAACATTTCTGGTATATGAAAAACATGTTTTTCAATGGCAAAAATCAATTAATATTGTAAATGCACAAACAGTAATATCTCCACATTGCACGGTGCAATTCTGAAATTTTTAGCTTTTTCCTGTTAATCCTAGCATGATAAAGAAGATTCAAAGAGAGTGAGATGCCAGCTCCTTTCATTCAGTCAGTAGCTTCAAACATTTCTGGTATATGAAAAACATGTTTTTCAATGGCAAAAATCAATGAATATTGTAAATGCACAAACAGTAATATCTCCACATTGCACGGTGCAATTCTGAAATTTTTAGCTTTTTCCTGTTAATCCTAGCATGATAAAGAAGATTCAAAGAGAGTGAGATGCCAGCTCCTTTCATTCAGTCAGTAGCTTCAAACATTTCTGGTATATGAAAAACATGTTTTTCAATGGCAAAAATCAATGAATATTGTAAATGCACAAACAGTAATATCTCCACATTGCAAGGTGCAATTCTGAAATTTTTTGCTTTTTCCTGCTAATCCTAGCATGATAAAGAAGATTCAAAGAGAGTGAGATGCCAGCTCCTTTCATTCAGTCAGTAGCTTCAAACATTTCTGGTATATGAAAAACATGTTTTTCAATGGCAAAAATCAATGAATATTGTAAATGCACAAACAGTAATATCTCCACATTGCACGGTGCAATTCTGAAATTTTTAGCTTTTTCCTGTTAATCCTAGCATGATAAAGAAGATTCAAAGAGAGTGAGATGCCAGCTCCTTTCATTCAGTCAGTAGCTTCAAACATTTCTGGTATATGAAAAACATGTTTTTCAATGGCAAAAATCAATGAATATTGTAAATGCACAAACAGTAATATCTCCACATTGCAAGGTGCAATTCTGAAATTTTTTGCTTTTTCCTGCTAATCCTAGCATGATAAAGAAGATTCAAAGAGAGTGAGATGCCAGCTCCTTTCATTCAGTCAGTAGCTTCAAACATTTCTGGTATATGAAAAACATGTTTTTCAATGGCAAAAATCAATGAATATTGTAAATGCACAGTAATATCTCCACATTGCACGGTGCAATTCTGAAATTTTTAGCTTTTTCCTGTTAATCCTAGCATGATAAAGAAGATTCAAAGAGGTTGAGATGCCAGCTCCTTTCATTCAGTCAGTAGCTTCAAACATTTCTGGTATATGAAAAACATGTTTTTCAATGGCAAAAATCAATGAATATTGTAAATGCACAAACAGTAATATCTCCACATTGCAAGGTGCAATTCTGAAATTTTTTGCTTTTTCCTGCTAATCCTAGCATGATAAAGAAGATTCAAAGAGAGTGAGATGCCAGCTCCTTTCATTCAGTCAGTAGCTTCAAACATTTCTGGTATATGAAAAACATGTTTTTCAATGGCAAAAATCAATGAATATTGTAAATGCACAAACAGTAATATCTCCACATTGCACGGTGCAATTCTGAAATTTTTAGCTTTTTCCTGTTAATCCTAGCATGATAAAGAAGATTCAAAGAGAGTGAGATGCCAGCTCCTTTCATTCAGTCAGTAGCTTCAAACATTTCTGGTATATGAAAAACATGTTTTTCAATGGCAAAAATCAATGAATATTGTAAATGCACAAACAGTAATATCTCCACATTGCAAGGTGCAATTCTGAAATTTTTTGCTTTTTCCTGCTAATCCTAGCATGATAAAGAAGATTCAAAGAGTGAGATGCCAGCTCCTTTCATTCAGTCAGTAGCTTCAAACATTTCTGGTATATGAAAAACATGTTTTTCAATGGCAAAAATCAATGAATATTGTAAATGCACAAACAGTAATATCTCCACATTGCAAGGTGCAATTCTGAAATTTTTTGCTTTTTCCTGCTAATCCTAGCATGATAAAGAAGATTCAAAGAGTGAGATGCCAGCTCCTTTAATTCAGTCAGTAGCTTCAAACATTTCTGGTATATGAAAAACATGTTTTTCAATGGCAAAAATCAATGAATATTGTAAATTCACAAACAGTAATATCTCCACATTGCAAGGTGCAATTCTGAAATTTTTTGCTTTTTCCTGCTAATCCTAGCATGATAAAGAAGATTCAAAGAGAGTGAGATGCCAGCTCCTTTCATTCAGTCAGTAGCTTCAAACATTTCTGGTATATGAAAAACATGTTTTTCAATGGCAAAAATCAATGAATATTGTAAATGCACAAACAGTAATATCTCCACATTGCACGGTGCAATTCTGAAATTTTTAGCTTTTTCCTGTTAATCCTAGCATGATAAAGAAGATTCAAAGAGAGTGAGATGCCAGCTCCTTTCATTCAGTCAGTAGCTTCAAACATTTCTGGTATATGAAAAACATGTTTTTCAATGGCAAAAATCAATGAATATTGTAAATGCACAAACAGTAATATCTCCACATTGCACGGTGCAATTCTGAAATTTTTAGCTTTTTCCTGTTAATCCTAGCATGATAAAGAAGATTCAAAGAGAGTGAGATGCCAGCTCCTTTCATTCAGTCAGTAGCTTCAAACATTTCTGGTATATGAAAAACATGTTTTTCAATGGCAAAAATCAATGAATATTGTAAATGCACAAACAGTAATATCTCCACATTGCAAGGTGCAATTCTGAAATTTTTTGCTTTTTCCTGCTAATCCTAGCATGATAAAGAAGATTCAAAGAGAGTGAGATGCCAGCTCCTTTCATTCAGTCAGTAGCTTCAAACATTTCTGGTATATGAAAAACATGTTTTTCAATGGCAAAAATCAATGAATATTGTAAATGCACAAACAGTAATATCTCCACATTGCAAGGTGCAATTCTGAAATTTTTTGCTTTTTCCTGCTAATCCTAGCATGATAAAGAAGATTCAAAGAGAGTGAGATGCCAGCTCCTTTCATTCAGTCAGTAGCTTCAAACATTTCTGGTATATGAAAAACATGTTTTTCAATGGCAAAAATCAATGAATATTGTAAATGCACAAACAGTAATATCTCCACATTGCACGGTGCAATTCTGAAATTTTTAGCTTTTTCCTGTTAATCCTAGCATGATAAAGAAGATTCAAAGAGAGTGAGATGCCAGCTCCTTTCATTCAGTCAGTAGCTTCAAACATTTCTGGTATATGAAAAACATGTTTTTCAATGGCAAAAATCAATGAATATTGTAAATGCACAAACAGTAATATCTCCACATTGCAAGGTGCAATTCTGAAATTTTTTGCTTTTTCCTGCTAATCCTAGCAAGATAAAGAAGATTCAAAGAGAGTGAGATGCCAGCTCCTTTCATTCAGTCAGTAGCTTCAAACATTTCTGGTATATGAAAAACATGTTTTTCAATGGCAAAAATCAATGAATATTGTAAATGCACAAACAGTAATATCTCCACATTGCACGGTGCAATTCTGAAATTTTTAGCTTTTTCCTGTTAATCCTAGCATGATAAAGAAGATTCAAAGAGAGTGAGATGCCAGCTCCTTTCATTCAGTCAGTAGCTTCAAACATTTCTGGTATATGAAAAACATGTTTTTCATTGGCAAAAATCAATGAATATTGTAAATGCACAAACAGTAATATCTCCACATTGCAAGGTGCAATTCTGAAATTTTTTGCTTTTTCCTGCTAATCCTAGCATGATAAAGAAGATTCAAAGAGAGTGAGATGCCAGCTCCTTTCATTCAGTCAGTAGCTTCAAACATTTCTGGTATATGAAAAACATGTTTTTCAATGGCAAAAATCAATGAATATTGTAAATGCACAAACTAATATCTCCACATTGCACGGTGCAATGCTGAAATTTTTAGCTTTTTCCTGTTAATCCTAGCATGATAAAGAAGATTCAAAGAGAGTGAGATGCCAGCTCCTTTCATTCAGTCAGTAGCTTCAAACATTTCTGGTATATGAAAAACATGTTTTTCAATGGCAAAAATCAATGAATATTGTAAATGCACAAACAGTAATATCTCCACATTGCAAGGTGCAATTCTGAAATTTTTTGCTTTTTCCTGTTAATCCTAGCATGATAAAGAAGATTCAAAGAGAGTGAGATGCCAGCTCCTTTCATTCAGTCAGTAGCTTCAAACATTTCTGGTATATGAAAAACATGTTTTTCAATTTCAAAAATCAATGAATATTGTAAATGCACAAACAGTAATATCTCCACATTGCAAGGTGCAATTCTGAAATTTTTTGCTTTTTCCTGCTAATCCTAGCATGATAAAGAAGATTCAAAGAGTGAGATGCCAGCTCCTTTCATTCAGTCAGTAGCTTCAAACATTTCTGGTATATGAAAAACATGTTTTTCAATGGCAAAAATCAATGAATATTGTAAATGCACAAACAGTAATATCTCCACATTGCAAGGTGCAATTCTGAAATTTTTTGCTTTTTCCTGCTAATCCTAGCATGATCAAGAAGATTCAAAGAGAGTGAGATGCCAGCTCCTTTCATTCAGTCAGTAGCTTCAAACATTTCTGGTATATGAAAAACATGTTTTTCAATGGCAAAAATCAATGAATATTGTAAATGCACAAACAGTAATATCTCCACATTGCACGGTGCAATTCTGAAATTTTTAGCTTTTTCCTGTTAATCCTAGCATGATAAAGAAGATTCAAAGAGAGTGAGATGCCAGCTCCTTTCATTCAGTCAGTAGCTTCAAACATTTCTGGTATATGAAAAACATGTTTTTCAATGGCAAAAATCAATGAATATTGTAAATGCACAAACAGTAATATCTCCACATTGCACGGTGCAATTCTGAAATTTTTAGCTTTTTCCTGTTAATCCTAGCATGATAAAGAAGATTCAAAGAGAGTGAGATGCCAGCTCCTTTCATTCAGTCAGTAGCTTCAAACATTTCTGGTATATGAAAAACATGTTTTTCAATGGCAAAAATCAATGAATATTGTAAATGCACAAACAGTAATATCTCCACATTGCAAGGTGCAATTCTGAAATTTTTTGCTTTTTCCTGCTAATCCTAGCATGATAAAGAAGATTCAAAGAGAGTGAGATGCCAGCTCCTTTCATTCAGTCAGTAGCTTCAAACATTTCTGGTATATGAAAAACATGTTTTTCAATGGCAAAAATCAATGAATATTGTAAATGCACAAACAGTAATATCTCCACATTGCACGGTGCAATTCTGAAATTTTTAGCTTTTTCCTGTTAATCCTAGCATGATAAAGAAGATTCAAAGAGAGTGAGATGCCAGCTCCTTTCATTCAGTCAGTAGCTTCAAACATTTCTGGTATATGAAAAACATGTTTTTCAATGGCAAAAATCAATGAATATTGTAAATGCACAAACAGTAATATCTCCACATTGCAAGGTGCAATTCTGAAATTTTTTGCTTTTTCCTGCTAATCCTAGCATGATAAAGAAGATTCAAAGAGGTTGAGATGCCAGCTCCTTTCATTCAGTCAGTAGCTTCAAACATTTCTGGTATATGAAAAACATGTTTTTCAATGGCAAAAATCAATGAATATTGTAAATGCACAAACAGTAATATCTCCACATTGCAAGGTGCAATTCTGAAATTTTTTGCTTTTTCCTGCTAATCCTAGCATGATAAAGAAGATTCAAAGAGAGTGAGATGCCAGCTCCTTTCATTCAGTCAGTAGCTTCAAACATTTCTGGTATATGAAAAACATGTTTTTCAATGGCAAAAATCAATGAATATTGTAAATGCACAAACAGTAATATCTCCACATTGCACGGTGCAATTCTGAAATTTTTAGCTTTTTCCTGTTAATCCTAGCATGATAAAGAAGATTCAAAGAGAGTGAGATGCCAGCTCCTTTCATTCAGTCAGTAGCTTCAAACATTTCTGGTATATGAAAAACATGTTTTTCAATGGCAAAAATCAATGAATATTGTAAATGCACAAACAGTAATATCTCCACATTGCAAGGTGCAATTCTGAAATTTTTTGCTTTTTCCTGCTAATCCTAGCATGATAAAGAAGATTCAAAGAGTGAGATGCCAGCTCCTTTCATTCAGTCAGTAGCTTCAAACATTTCTGGTATATGAAAAACATGTTTTTCAATGGCAAAAATCAATGAATATTGTAAATGCACAAACAGTAATATCTCCACATTGCAAGGTGCAATTCTGAAATTTTTTGCTTTTTCCTGCTAATCCTAGCATGATAAAGAAGATTCAAAGAGAGTGAGATGCCAGCTCCTTTCATTCAGTCAGTAGCTTCAAACATTTCTGGTATATGAAAAACATGTTTTTCAATGGCAAAAATCAATGAATATTGTAAATGCACAAACAGTAATATCTCCACATTGCACGGTGCAATTCTGAAATTTTTAGCTTTTTCCTGTTAATCCTAGCATGATAAAGAAGATTCAAAGAGAGTGAGATGCCAGCTCCTTTCATTCAGTCAGTAGCTTCAAACATTTCTGGTATATGAAAAACGTTTTTCAATGGCAAAAATCAATGAATATTGTAAATGCACAAACAGTAATATCTCCACATTGCACGGTGCAATTCTGAAATTTTTAGCTTTTTCCTGTTAATCCTAGCATGATAAAGAAGATTCAAAGAGAGTGAGATGCCAGCTCCTTTCATTCAGTCAGTAGCTTCAAACATTTCTGGTATATGAAAAACATGTTTTTCAATGGCAAAAATCAATGAATATTGTAAATGCACAAACAGTAATATCTCCACATTGCAAGGTGCAATTCTGAAATTTTTTGCTTTTTCCTGCTAATCCTAGCATGATAAAGAAGATTCAAAGAGAGTGAGATGCCAGCTCCTTTCATTCAGTCAGTAGCTTCAAACATTTCTGGTATATGAAAAACATGTTTTTCAATGGCAAAAATCAATGAATATTGTAAATGCACAAACAGTAATATCTCCACATTGCACGGTGCAATTCTGAAATTTTTAGCTTTTTCCTGTTAATCCTAGCATGATAAAGAAGATTCAAAGAGAGTGAGATGCCAGCTCCTTTCATTCAGTCAGTAGCTTCAAACATTTCTGGTATATGAAAAACATGTTTTTCAATGGCAAAAATCAATGAATATTGTAAATGCACAAACAGTAATATCTCCACATTGCAAGGTGCAATTCTGAAATTTTTTGCTTTTTCCTGCTAATCCTAGCATGATAAAGAAGATTCAAAGAGAGTGAGATGCCAGCTCCTTTCATTCAGTCAGTAGCTTCAAACATTTCTGGTATATGAAAAACATGTTTTTCAATGGCAAAAATCAATGAATATTGTAAATGCACAAACAGTAATATCTCCACATTGCACGGTGCAATTCTGAAATTTTTAGCTTTTTCCTGTTAATCCTAGCATGATAAAGAAGATTCAAAGAGAGTGAGATGCCAGCTCCTTTCATTCAGTCAGTAGCTTCAAACATTTCTGGTATATGAAAAACATGTTTTTCAATGGCAAAAATCAATGAATATTGTAAATGCACAAACAGTAATATCTCCACATTGCAAGGTGCAATTCTGAAATTTTTTGCTTTTTCCTGCTAATCCTAGCATGATAAAGAAGATTCAAAGAGATTGAGATGCCAGCTCCTTTCATTCAGTCAGTAGCTTCAAACATTTCTGGTATATGAAAAACATGTTTTTCAATGGCAAAAATCAATGAATATTGTAAATGCACAAACAGTAATATCTCCACATTGCACGGTGCAATTCTGAAATTTTTAGCTTTTTCCTGTTAATCCTAGCATGATAAAGAAGATTCAAAGAGAGTGAGATGCCAGCTCCTTTCATTCAGTCAGTAGCTTCAAACATTTCTGGTATATGAAAAACATGTTTTTCAATGGCAAAAATCAATGAATATTGTAAATGCACAAACAGTAATATCTCCACATTGCAAGGTGCAATTCTGAAATTTTTTGCTTTTTCCTGCTAATCCTAGCATGATAAAGAAGATTCAAAGAGAGTGAGATGCCAGCTCCTTTCATTCAGTCAGTAGCTTCAAACATTTCTGGTATATGAAAAACATGTTTTTCAATGGCAAAAATCAATGAATATTGTAAATGCACAAACTAATATCTCCACATTGCACGGTGCAATGCTGAAATTTTTAGCTTTTTCCTGTTAATCCTAGCATGATAAAGAAGATTCAAAGAGAGTGAGATGCCAGCTCCTTTCATTCAGTCAGTAGCTTCAAACATTTCTGGTATATGAAAAACATGTTTTTCAATGGCAAAAATCAATGAATATTGTAAATGCACAAACAGTAATATCTCCACATTGCAAGGTGCAATTCTGAAATTTTTTGCTTTTTCCTGCTAATCCTAGCATGATCAAGAAGATTCAAAGAGAGTGAGATGCCAGCTCCTTTCATTCAGTCAGTAGCTTCAAACATTTCTGGTATATGAAAAACATGTTTTTCAATGGCAAAAATCAATGAATATTGTAAATGCACAAACAGTAATATCTCCACATTGCACGGTGCAATTCTGAAATTTTTAGCTTTTTCCTGTTAATCCTAGCATGATAAAGAAGATTCAAAGAGAGTGAGATGCCAGCTCCTTTCATTCAGTCAGTAGCTTCAAACATTTCTGGTATATGAAAAACATGTTTTTCAATGGCAAAAATCAATGAATATTGTAAATGCACAAACAGTAATATCTCCACATTGCACGGTGCAATTCTGAAATTTTTAGCTTTTTCCTGTTAATCCTAGCATGATAAAGAAGATTCAAAGAGAGTGAGATGCCAGCTCCTTTCATTCAGTCAGTAGCTTCAAACATTTCTGGTATATGAAAAACATGTTTTTCAATGGCAAAAATCAATGAATATTGTAAATGCACAAACAGTAATATCTCCACATTGCAAGGTGCAATTCTGAAATTTTTTGCTTTTTCCTGCTAATCCTAGCATGATAAAGAAGATTCAAAGAGAGTGAGATGCCAGCTCCTTTCATTCAGTCAGTAGCTTCAAACATTTCTGGTATATGAAAAACATGTTTTTCAATGGCAAAAATCAATGAATATTGTAAATGCACAAACAGTAATATCTCCACATTGCACGGTGCAATTCTGAAATTTTTAGCTTTTTCCTGTTAATCCTAGCATGATAAAGAAGATTCAAAGAGAGTGAGATGCCAGCTCCTTTCATTCAGTCAGTAGCTTCAAACATTTCTGGTATATGAAAAACATGTTTTTCAATGGCAAAAATCAATGAATATTGTAAATGCACAAACAGTAATATCTCCACATTGCAAGGTGCAATTCTGAAATTTTTTGCTTTTTCCTGCTAATCCTAGCATGATAAAGAAGATTCAAAGAGAGTGAGATGCCAGCTCCTTTCATTCAGTCAGTAGCTTCAAACATTTCTGGTATATGAAAAACATGTTTTTCAATGGCAAAAATCAATGAATATTGTAAATGCACAGTAATATCTCCACATTGCACGGTGCAATTCTGAAATTTTTAGCTTTTTCCTGTTAATCCTAGCATGATAAAGAAGATTCAAAGAGGTTGAGATGCCAGCTCCTTTCATTCAGTCAGTAGCTTCAAACATTTCTGGTATATGAAAAACATGTTTTTCAATGGCAAAAATCAATGAATATTGTAAATGCACAAACAGTAATATCTCCACATTGCAAGGTGCAATTCTGAAATTTTTTGCTTTTTCCTGCTAATCCTAGCATGATAAAGAAGATTCAAAGAGAGTGAGATGCCAGCTCCTTTCATTCAGTCAGTAGCTTCAAACATTTCTGGTATATGAAAAACATGTTTTTCAATGGCAAAAATCAATGAATATTGTAAATGCACAAACAGTAATATCTCCACATTGCACGGTGCAATTCTGAAATTTTTAGCTTTTTCCTGTTAATCCTAGCATGATAAAGAAGATTCAAAGAGAGTGAGATGCCAGCTCCTTTCATTCAGTCAGTAGCTTCAAACATTTCTGGTATATGAAAAACATGTTTTTCAATGGCAAAAATCAATGAATATTGTAAATGCACAAACAGTAATATCTCCACATTGCAAGGTGCAATTCTGAAATTTTTTGCTTTTTCCTGCTAATCCTAGCATGATAAAGAAGATTCAAAGAGTGAGATGCCAGCTCCTTTCATTCAGTCAGTAGCTTCAAACATTTCTGGTATATGAAAAACATGTTTTTCAATGGCAAAAATCAATGAATATTGTAAATGCACAAACAGTAATATCTCCACATTGCAAGGTGCAATTCTGAAATTTTTTGCTTTTTCCTGCTAATCCTAGCATGATAAAGAAGATTCAAAGAGAGTGAGATGCCAGCTCCTTTCATTCAGTCAGTAGCTTCAAACATTTCTGGTATATGAAAAACATGTTTTTCAATGGCAAAAATCAATGAATATTGTAAATGCACAAACAGTAATATCTCCACATTGCATGGTGCAATTCTGAAATTTTTAGCTTTTTCCTGTTAATCCTAGCATGATAAAGAAGATTCAAAGAGAGTGAGATGCCAGCTCCTTTCATTCAGTCAGTAGCTTCAAACATTTCTGGTATATGAAAAACATGTTTTTCAATGGCAAAAATCAATGAATATTGTAAATGCACAAACAGTAATATCTCCACATTGCAAGGTGCAATTCTGAAATTTTTTGCTTTTTCCTGCTAATCCTAGCATGATAAAGAAGATTCAAAGAGTGAGATGCCAGCTCCTTTCATTCAGTCAGTAGCTTCAAACATTTCTGGTATATGAAAAACATGTTTTTCAATGGCAAAAATCAATGAATATTGTAAATGCACAAACAGTAATATCTCCACATTGCAAGGTGCAATTCTGAAATTTTTTGCTTTTTCCTGCTAATCCTAGCATGATAAAGAAGATTCAAAGAGAGTGAGATGCCAGCTCCTTTCATTCAGTCAGTAGCTTCAAACATTTCTGGTATATGAAAAACATGTTTTTCAATGGCAAAAATCAATGAATATTGTAAATGCACAAACAGTAATATCTCCACATTGCACGGTGCAATTCTGAAATTTTTAGCTTTTTCCTGTTAATCCTAGCATGATAAAGAAGATTCAAAGAGAGTGAGATGCCAGCTCCTTTCATTCAGTCAGTAGCTTCAAACATTTCTGGTATATGAAAAACGTTTTTCAATGGCAAAAATCAATGAATATTGTAAATGCACAAACAGTAATATCTCCACATTGCACGGTGCAATTCTGAAATTTTTAGCTTTTTCCTGTTAATCCTAGCATGATAAAGAAGATTCAAAGAGAGTGAGATGCCAGCTCCTTTCATTCAGTCAGTAGCTTCAAACATTTCTGGTATATGAAAAACATGTTTTTCAATGGCAAAAATCAATGAATATTGTAAATGCACAAACAGTAATATCTCCACATTGCAAGGTGCAATTCTGAAATTTTTTGCTTTTTCCTGCTAATCCTAGCATGATAAAGAAGATTCAAAGAGAGTGAGATGCCAGCTCCTTTCATTCAGTCAGTAGCTTCAAACATTTCTGGTATATGAAAAACATGTTTTTCAATGGCAAAAATCAATGAATATTGTAAATGCACAAACAGTAATATCTCCACATTGCACGGTGCAATTCTGAAATTTTTAGCTTTTTCCTGTTAATCCTAGCATGATAAAGAAGATTCAAAGAGAGTGAGATGCCAGCTCCTTTCATTCAGTCAGTAGCTTCAAACATTTCTGGTATATG